>NC_054711.1:23079290-23198147 GCF_016097555.1 Gigantopelta aegis
TTCAGCGGGCGAGTGTGCCACCACCGACCTCCACCTCCACCCCAAAGACGATGACTCCGGTGCAGCGGTCAACTATAAAGACTGCTCCCGTCGAGTCGCCACATGGACTTGTTGTTCCGGCGGCGAAGAGGAAGGCGACATCACTGACCACCCAGCCAGCCAAGACAAAGCCGCCGCCGGAAGCCGCCCCCCCCCCCCCCCCCCCCCCCCCCCCCGAGGACGACGAATGGAGTCTAGCCATCTGTGGACTTCGCCGTCAACTGCATCAGTATATGCAGGGGGACACGTGCAATCCACATCTACTTCGGGGAGGTTTCCTCAATGCCAATTGGAAACAACTGGATGATGGCAGCAGTTATGAGCTCCACTCCAAGATCTTCGGTGGAACTAAGGGAATAGTCGTCACGCACCGAAGGGACCGGACCTACAGGCAGTGCATCTTGTTCTGGAAGCTGGATAACAGATCGATCCAAAAGATGCTCAAAGCGGTCTGCGGCCCCGACTATTCCCTGGTAATTAAGAGCTTGCGCCAACTCAAGAAACAGCTGCCGTCACTCCGGGATACTCCAGGCTCCCCGAAGTAGAACAACCGTACCTAGGACAGGTATCCTCCTTTTTGGGCTTAGTTGGACTTTAAACATTTTTCGATCGAGCTTCAAAATTCTTATGTTTATTTTTTTTATAAATAGTCCAACGCATTTTACTTTGGCGCCCGTTCAATTGCTCAAATCACCTTAAAACCTTTTCGGCCGAGCAGTCAAACTTATTTTTGGGTTTAAATTCGTAGTCCGGACATGATGTTAGGCGCAGTTATTCTCCGTAGACTTAGGTTTTTCTAGTTAGACCCGAAGGAATCGAAATTTAGCCAGTCAGAACACGGCCCATTTTCGGTGTCTACTAGTCGGTCCGCGCAGTCACTGGACGCAACTAAATACTTATTCAAAATTCTGCCCACCTCAAACTCAATCCCCCCCCCCGCCTTGTCCTGGACTTAGTCACTGGCAAAGGCCAGAGATTAAGCCCAGGACAGGCGTGTGTGAAACCTTCGTGGTATATACGCACGTTAAACCTTTTACCTGACCTGACCCAGTCTTTTTCTGTCTGGCTACTCTCTCTCCCCCTTCACTCTATATATACATGTATCTATTTCTGTGTCTCTCTTTCCCATTCTGTCTCTCTATCCCTCACTTTGTGTGTGTGTGTGTGTCTCTCTCTCTCTGTCTCTCTCTCTCTCTCTATCTCTACTTCTCTCTTTCCCTCTCTTTTTCTCAGTCTACTTCTCTGTTTCTATGTCTACTTCTTTCTCTCCCTCCCTCCCCCTCTCTTTCTCTCCCTCCCCTCTTTCTCTCCCTCCCCTCTCTCTTTCTCTCCCTCCTCTCTCCCTCCCTCTCTCTGTGTCAACCTTTCTCTCTGCCCCTCTCTCTCTCTCCCTCCTTCCATCTCTGTCTACTTTGGCACTTATGGCAATGTTATCAACAAAACAACCAGGTCAGGGACTGTCCCCGTATTAGCCGACCTACCATGACAACCCCCACCAAGACACATGGATCCTAACCACGCATCTGCGAAACAGGCATTCCCAGGAACTTTCTCCAGCGTTTAGTGGCCTCAAAGAGACCACGGTACCAGGCCTGTATCAATGCTCAAGGTGGACACACTCGCTACTGACTGTGTGAACTTCGCTCTTGACCTCCTCAGTGATGGGGCTCATTTGCATATGGCAGGAGCGCCCTTTTTATGGACTATTGCTCGTTTTCATACCTTTCTCTTTCCATATTATAGCATTTCATACACGGCAGTAAAAACGTATCATCAATTATCTTTGTCTTTTGTGTGTCACAATAACTTTTGCCTTTTAGTATACATTTATTAACCATCTGATCATAAAGTGCATTAAGACTTTAAGAACAAATTAAGTACCTGTTACTGGAGTTTGATACTTATTTAACAATAAAAGCTGAAAGCTGAAACCGTTCTACTATACCTAAACAAACATCATTTTTCAAGAAATCTAATTTACTTTGTGAAAATTATTTTCAGCAAAAAACATCCCACCTTAACTCAGATAAACGGCTGAAGCTGGAAAATGTGGCATAATTTTTTAAACCGGCCTCGGTGGCACAGTGGTTAAGCCATCGGACTATAGGCTGGTAGGTACAGGGTTCGCAGCCCAGTACCCGGCTCCAACCCAGAGCGAGTTAAAGGACTAAATGGCCAGTACACCCTCTTCTCTCTCACTAACAATTAACAACTAACAACTCACTGTCCTGGACAGACAGCCCAGGTAGCTTGAGGTGTGTGTGTGCCCAGGACAGCATGCTTGAACCTTAATAGGATATAAGCACAAAAATAAGTTGAAATGAAATGAAATGAATACTTTTTTGTGATCAGTCTATTAAAGCTGTTAAATTTTGCATTATTTTTGGGAATACCAGTCTACTAGGCTCACCTAAAACCACACCAATAATTATCACCATTTAAAAAAAAACCCAATTCTTCTAAACCAAACCCCAACAGGGCCTCTTCATTAGGACAGGTAATATCTTTCCAGGTAGAAGCTTGCTTCAGGTTGGAAAACAACAGTGCGTAATTATCATGTAGTACGACATAACAGCCTTCCAATATCGGGATGACGATTTAATAGGATTGCCATAAGCCTATCAAAGCCTCTAACCACGGCTTGGAGTAATTAAACATCGTCCGATGTCAGGTGTATTATTTTACGCAGTATTTATAGGTCTTAGCACAGATGAAATGTCTGCATCACTCTTGTAGGTTTTAAAGAAAATTAATACTATTGCTTTGGGGTTTTTTTTATACATAAAGTACAGCCACATCTGTGTTATACTATCATGCATACTTGTACAGTATACCAGCCTTGGAGGCGTCGTGGTTAAGCCATCGGACATAAGGCTGGTAGGTACAGGGTTCGTAGCCCGGTACCGGCTCCCACCCATAGTGAGTTTTAACAACTCAATGGGTAGGTGTAACGCCATTACACCCTTCTTCTCTCTCTCTAACTACTATCAACTAACAACTAACCACGTGTCCTGGACAGACAGCCCAGATAGCGGAGGTGTGTGTGCCTAGGACAGCATGCTTGAACCTTAATTGAATATAAGCACGAAAAGAAGTTGAAATGAAATGTACAGTATATATAAAGGTGGGATGTAGCCCAGTGGTAAAGTGCTCGCTTGATGCGCGGTCGGTCTAGGATCTGTTCTTGTAAGTGGGCCCATTGGGCTATCTCTCATCCCAGCCAGTGCACCAGGGTGGTATATCTCAAGTCGTGGTATGTGCTATCCTGTCTGTGGGATGGTGCATATAAAAGATCCCTTGCTACAAATGGAAAAAAGGTAGTGGGTTTCCATCTCTGAGACTATACTTCAAAATTACAAATATTTTTACATCCAATAGCTGATGATTAACATCTCAATGTGCTCTAGTTGATCATTAAACAAAAACTCTTAAATGTCAGCTCTAGTAAGTATGGTACTATAGTCTTAAACAAAAACTCAGTTTAAAGTTATGGTACTATAGTCGTGTCATTAAACAAAAACTAAATTTAACTTAAATACAGGTCAGTTTATAAGTAAGTATGGTACTATAGTCTTAATTTAACTTAAATACAGGTCAGTTTATAAGTAAGTATGGTACTATAGTCTTAATTTAAATTAAATACAGGTCAGTTTATAAGTAAGTATGGTACTATAGTCTTAATTTAACTTTAATACAGGTCAGTTTATAAGTAAGTATGGTACTATAGTCTTAATTTAACTTAAATACAGGTCAGTTTATAAGTAAGTATGGTACTATAGTCTTAATTTATACTGTATTAGATTTAGAACACAGTGTCCCCTTAAATATTGTTTTGTTTAACAACACCACTAGAGCACATAGATTTATTAATTATTTGCTATTGGAAATCAACATTTGGTAATTCTGACAGTCTTTGAAAGGAAACCTGCTACATTTTTCCATTAGTAGCAAGGGATCCTTTTTATGAACCATTCCAGACAGGATAGCACATACCACAGCCTTTAGTATACTAGTCATGGTGCATGTACATTGCTGGGACAAGAAATAGCCCACCGGGTCACCGACTGGGATCGATCCCAAACTGACTGCGCATCAGGTGGACACTTTACCACTTGGCTATACGCCCCGCCCATCGTTAAACCAAAAACAAACTTTAACTTTAATACAGGACAATTTGTAAGTAAGTAACGGTACTATAGTCTTAATGTATACTATATTAGATTTAGAAGAACACAGTGGGTCCTGAAGACAGGAAACGGAAAGGAAAGGAAATGTTTTATTTAATGACGCACTCAACACATTTTACTTACGATTATATGGCGTCAGACATACGGTTAAGAACCACACAGATATTGAGAGAGGAAACCCGCCCTGAAGACAGGAAGGAAGGAAATGTTTTATTTAATGACGCACTCAACACATTTTATTTACGGTTATATGGCATCAGACATATGGTTAATAACCACACAGATATTGAGAGAGGAAACCCGCTATCACCACTTCATGGCCTACTCCTTTCGATTAGCAGCAAGGGATCTTTTATATGCACCATCCCATAGACAGGATAGCACATACCACGGCCTTTGTTATACCTGTCGTGGTGCACTGGCTGGAGCGAGAAATAGCCCAATGGGCCCACTGATGAGGGTCGATCCCAAACCGACCGCGCATCAAGCGAGCACTTTACCACTGGGCTATGTCTCGCTCCCGCCCTGAAGACAGATGCCTGGTTTACAGAGGTGTCTGTTCAAGCAGGTTTGACTGTGTGTCATTATGTTCACATTTATGTCAGACTAGCTTTGTCATACAGTACATCAGCAAGTCATTTTAAGATGAGAGGTTCGTCGATAATTCTTTTCAAAAAGTAACTTCATTATTGGAATTTTTTCTCAATAAGGAGAAGATCGTGACGTGAAATATCAAAGTATGGAAGACGAAGAAGAAAGAACCTCACGAACTTGTAATTACAATGCAGAATTAGCCAATATCAGAAGAAAAAAACGTTCAATATGTAAAACCTAAAACATACAGTCTTCTCTGTCATTGTCAAGATTTTGTCGACTAACAAGTCCTTTTCAACCATTAAAATTACGTTGGTTTTTTTTTAGACTGTCACTGTCCATACTTCCAATGTATTTTTGGTCATCCTAATGTTTGTGCTGTCTCAAAAGTGATTTTATTTCCCAATCATTTTGAAGAGGAAATGTTTTATTTAATTTAACAACACACTCAACATATTTTATTTACGGTTATATGGCGTCAGATATATGGTTAAGGACCACACGGATATTGAGAGAGGAAACCCGCTGTTGCCACTTCATGGGCTACTCTTTTTCAATTGGCAGCAAGGGATCCTTTATATGCACCATCCCAAAGACAGGGTAGTACATACCACAGCATTTGATATACCAATCGTGGTGCACTGGCTGGAACTAGAAATAGCCCAATGGGCCCACCGATGGGGATCGATCCCAAACCGACCGCGCATCGAGCCAGCGCTTTACCACTGAGCTACATCCCGTCCCTACCAATAATTTTGAATGCGCAAACAACATACTAACTATACATATACAGGGAACAACATTTTGAAATCGGAGGTAACCAGAAGACAGTTCATGTGGGTTTTTTACCTAGGTAACCAATTGTTTGGTTACGTGAATTATATAAGTGCGTAACCTGTGGGTTAACTGATCGGTTACCTCAAAGTTACATTGAAATTATATTTTAAATAAATAATTTTTAGGTAAAATACAAAAGAAAACAAGTACGCCAATTATCATGCATACATTTTTATGAACTATTTTGCAGGAGATTTTGTCAAAACGCAGGAGATTTTTTAAATTCACACAATTTAACCCAAAATCGCAAGATTTAAAAAAAACATTATTACAATAAGTTACATGAATACTATATAATGTCATATATACTTGTTAACCTTAGATCTTGGCATTAAAAAAAAAAAAAAAAAAAAAAAAAAAGATTATTATTAATTAAAAAAAACAATTGGTTTTTTTTTTAAGTTTAAATATTATTATGATTTAATACATATTTAAAAAAAATATATATATTTTATCCAAAAATGTTAAGAACATGAACAAGAAATTAAAAAATTAATTAGTACATTTATGGTATTACACTTACAGCCTTACAAGTTGCATTACATTATCATTTACCGGCCTCGGTGGCTCGTGGTTAGGCCATCGGTCTACAGGCTGGTAGGTACTGGGTTCGGATCCCAGTCGAGGCATGAGTTTTTTAATCCAGATACCAACTCCAAACCCTGAGTGAGTGACTCCGCAAGGCTCAATGGGTAGGTGTAAACCACTTGCACCGACCAGTGATCCATAACTGGTCCAACAAAGGCCATGGTTTGTGCTATCCTGCCTGTGGGAAGTGCAAATAAAAGATCCCTTGCTGCTAATCGGAAAGAGTAGTCCATGTAGTGGCGACAGCGGGTTTCCTCTCAATATCTGTGTGGTCCTGAACCATATGTCTGATGCCAAATAACCGTAAATAAAAAATGTGTTGAGTGTGTCGTTAAATAAAACATTTCTTTCTTTCTTTACATTATCATTTGTGGTTAGTGTACCTAAGTACCAAAGACAAATTTATATAAATCTTATAAATTAATATTCAGTTTTTACTATAATGAGGAACGGTGGCGTGGTACTTATTTAAAATCATTATAATGATGCAATAAAAACTGTATTTTCATTAATCATAAGTAAAACCTCATTACTGACATCGTGTGAAATATACCGGAATTATACCCATTTCCGTGAGTAACTTTATGTCAATGTCAAACACAACATTTTTTTAAGTGTACAAAAATAATTTCTTGAAGTGTACACTTATAACCAACATTTTACTGCACAAACATACAAAATTAACTGACAACACGAGTATGTTTATACAGCTAATCGATCTTTTCGTTGTCTTGCTGTGACATGTTTTTGACATGCATTGTGTGTATCGCTGTCAACTCGGAGTCTGGCAGTTCAGATTCGTCATAGTTGCATTATGTAATCCAGTGGGAAGACATTTTACAATTTAGAGGTGTTATTAGAACTAAATTGGATTGTTTTTTTATATGGCAACACTGAATGTCAATACACAGCCTGTTGAATTAGCGGCAACACGCTTCGTAGCCATTACGATGACAACAAACATTATAATAACATGTCATTTTATAAACTCCATGTGCTTTTTTAACAATATAAATAGGCTATCCCACAATTCTCACTTCGGCAAAGGTTAAACAGTCGGGACAATTCGGCCTGTTACATTCTCAGAAACCGAAAGTAGTCGACATTTTCCAAATGAGAAAAAAAGGCAGAGTTACTTCCCTTATGTTATTTTGATAAAAGAGGATTGATTTTTTTTATGCTTACAAAAATGTCATTTAACAGGAGAAATTGTCTCCCGCACAGAAGAAAGGAGATTTGATCAAATACCGGGAGACTCTCGTGGAATCCGGGAAGGTTGACAGGTCTGGTGCTAGGGATAGTTTCTCTGGTATGTTTTTTTTTAATTTGGTTGACAGGCACCACTAAAACTATATTTATTTCCAGGCCTGGGATATGATACGAACTGATGACTTACAGAAAGATAAAGCAATAGATGGATGGATGGATGGATGGATGGATGGATGGACGGACGGACGGACAAATGGTTGGCTGATAGAATGGATGGTTGAAAAAATGGATTTATAGATGGGCAGTATTATGGACAGATGAATGGACATTGAGATGGATGGATGGATGGATGGATGGATGGATGGACGGATGGATGGATGGACAGACGGACGGACAAATGGTTGGCTGATAGAATGGTTGGTTGAAAAAATTGATTTATAGATGGGCAGTATTATGGACAGATGAATGGACATTGAGATGGATGGATGGATGGATGGATGGATGGATGGACATTGAGATGGACGGATGGATGGATGGATAGACATTGAGATGGATGGATGGATCACTTGTTTGGAAGCACCAGGTAATAATAACTAAAACATGTCCTTTTAAGACAACTGGTATATCAAAGATTGTGCTACCCTATCTGTGAGATGATGCATATAAAAGATCCCTTTTCTACTAATGGAAAAATGTAGTGTGTTTCCCCTCTAAGACTGTATGTCGAAATTACAAAATGTTTAACATCCAACAGCGGATGATTAATAAATCGGATGATTAATAAATCAACGTGCTCTAAAGGTTTCAATAAACACAACAAACATTAACTTTAATGTGTAACATATTATAACATGTCCCTTTAATATGTGAGACATTGTAATACATTTCACAGAAATTCTTGACCAGGTAATAAAAATTATAATATGTTCCTATACAATGTGAAACATTGTAATACAAAATACATCCTTCACAGAAATTCTTCATTAGGTAATAAATATTTATAACATGTCCCTTTAAAATGTAAGACGTTTATTACAAAATATTTACAAGTATCACAAAAAAAATCTTTCAACAGGTAACAAAACCTGGATCATATCCCTTTAAAAATGTGAGACATTGTAATACATAATACATGCTTCAGAGACATTCTTCATCAGGTAAGAACAAACAAACAAGAAAGCCGTCCCTTTAACCAATGATCTGAGGAAAACACACATGTTCCGACCTGTCTATAATTACGAGGAATCCTAATTATATGTCATTGTCTGGTGGCGTTTCCCTGCTATTACTAAAACCCGAATCAATAGCGTAATGCACGTCTCCACCGCGAATACCCATAACCCTAATTAAGGTGGAGCCATCATCGACAAATTAATCCATTGACGGGATATCAGGATGCTGGCATTATGATGTGTGCATGGCGTTGATGGGTTTGCTAACTCTGCTCGGGTGAGATGTGATTGGTTGTAGGATCAATTCTCGTCGGTGGACACATACTCTTTTTTTTGTAAATCCATTTTTTCACTTTTAACCAGAACTCCATAAAAGTTGGTTCAGTTTATATTATTGTAAAGCTGGATGCATAAGAACTAATGTTAAAAGTTAAAGGTGGATTTGCTAACTCTGTTCGGGTGAGATGTGAGTGGTTGTAGGATCAATTCTCGTCAGCGGACACATATTTTATTTATTTTTAAATCCATTTTTTCACTTTTAACCAGAACTCCATAAAAGTTGGTTCAGTTTATATTATTGTAAAACTGGATGCATAAGAGCTAACGTTAAAAGTTAAAAGTTATTTTGTTTAACAACACCACTAGAGCATACTGAGTTATTAATTATCAGCTTTTGGATGTCAAGTTTGTAAGTTTAACTCTAGTCTTCGTTGGACACTCACTACAGCAGACATGACAAAAAATTGAAAGTTAAAGTTTGTTTTGTTTAACAACACCACTAGAGCATATTGTTTATACTGACTACTGGACGTCAGACATTTGTTAATTTTGACAGATAGTCCTTTAATGAGGAAAACCAGGGTTCCTTCCATAGGGTAAAACGTGTATGGCGCCATACACAAATATTTGGGTACATTTAATTTTTAAAGGTAATTTTTTAACAAAATTAATTATTTTTATCATTACTGTATGATTTTCTTAACCCTAACACTAAACTTAACCCATTTTCTTTCTTGAGGAGGCCCCCATACTGTGGTTGCATTCAATTCCAGAAACATTAAAACCTGCTACATTTTTCATTAGACCGATCAAGCAACAGGCGAACACTTTACTACTGGGCTACATCTTTATCAAAGACTAAACTAGAGTTTTATGTTTAGTTTTCTCCTGACGATGTCAACATTTAGTTGATGAAACGTTGAGATTTTAAACTTGTGGTTTTAAACGGAGACTTTACTTTTATTAAAGACTAAACTAGAGTTTTATGTTTAGTTTTCTCCTGACGATGTCAACATTTAGTTGATGAAATGTTGAGATTTTAAACTTGTGGTTTTAAACGGAGACTTTACTTTTATTAAAGACTAAACTAGAGTTTTATGTTTAGTTTTCTCCTGACGATGTCAACATTTAGTTGATGAAACGTTGAGATTTTAAACTTGTGGTTTTAAACGGAGACATTACTTTTATTAAAGACTAAGCTAGTACAGTAAACGTTCAGTGAAACCTCTCAAAACAGGACACTCTGTTAACCGGAATTCCCTCAAAACTGGACACTCTGTAAACCGGAATTCCCTCAAAACCGGACATCTTTCACAGTCCTTTTTTGAAAATCAGTACAGAATTTAACCTCTCTAAACCGGATACCTCTTAAAACCAGACATTTTACTTGGTCTCTTAGGGTGTCCGGTTTAGCAGGGTTATCTATCAACACATCAGCACATTTTAAATTATAACTATTAGGTGTGTAACACAATTAATTTGGACACTTTTGACAGGAAGGGACAATATTTCAAAATCTCAGGTAACCACAAATCTATTCACATGGTTTTTAATCCAGTTACATATAGCCAATTGTAGAGGTATGTGGATTATATTTGTTATAACCTAATCAATCATCTCAAAATTACAGTGAACTTAACAGTGAACGTAACACTTTAAAGGGTGGGACATATCCCAGTGGTAAAGCACTCGCCTGATGTGCGGTCTTGTCTGGGATCGATCCCCGTCGCTGGGCCCACTGGGCTATTTATCGTTCCAGCCACTTCACCACGACTGATATATCAAAGGCTGTGGTATGTTCTATGCTATCTGTGGGATGGAGCATATAAAAGACACCTTGCTGCTAATGGAAAAATGTAGCACATTTCCTCTTTAAGATTATATATGTCAAAATTACCGCATGTTTGACATCCAACAGCCAATGATTAATAAATCAATGTGCTCTAATGGTGCAGGGCTCGAATTTGTCAAAGTTTTCAAAGTGAAATTTGTCATTCTAAATCTAATTTTTTCAACTTCAAATTGTAAGAAAGAAATCGAAAGAAATGTTTTATTTAACGATGCACTCAACACATTTTATTTACTGTTATATGGCGTTGGACATATGGTTAAGGACCACACAGATTTTGAGAGAAAACCCGCTGTCGCCACTACATGGGCTACTCTTTCCGATTAGCAGCAAGGGATCTTTTATTTGCGCTTCCCACAGACAGGACAGCACAAACCATGGCCTTTGTTAACCAGTTATGGATAATTGGTCGGTGCAAGTGGTTTACACCTACCCACTGAGCCTTGCGGAGCACTCACTCAGGGTTTGGAGACGGTATCTGGATTAAAAATCCCATGCCTCGACTGGGATCCAAACCCATTACCTACCAGCCTGTAGACCGATGGCCTAACCACGACGCCACCGAGGCTGGTCTCAACTAACAAAACCAATTTTGTTGAACATGTTTGTAATATTTAAGGTGACATTCTACCCTAGTAAAAATGAACACTTAACTAATATTTTAAAAACACTATAATGATTCTTTATGCAGGTCAAAAAGAGATATGTTCTGCTAAGACAAAAAATATGGCCTGCTAGAAAAAAACCCACATAGCACGGGGTGAGGTGAGGGTTTGGTATAATGTGGAAAAACTATGACCACTTAAGATGATTTTAGAACATTTTATAAAATCCCCCAGCCATGAGATCAGTGATTTAAAAAAAAACATGTTTACTATCCACGATTAAAAACTGACTTGCCCTACATTATTTAAAGTTAATCCAATTTTACTAATAGTAATAATGTCACCTTAAGAGGGAGAAAGAGCTTAAAAACACTAAGATTGGAGGGTGGGGGTGGAGGCAGGCTATTCATATACTGATGGAAAGAAATAAAGGATCACACAGATAGCAACAAGAAATAATGACTGCATCAAAAATCAATTCATATTGTCAGAAGGTGACTGGGAACATATAGGCAGCACATTCAACACTACAGACATTCAATCCCACATTACAACTTGGTATGAAATATAGACATTACTACGCTAGTTGTGAATTACATCTGATCTACAATTGCATGTGTTCCCTTATTTCTTTCCATCAGTATATATTTATAAAATATGACTTAACTGTAGCATTTGACAACTTTTTTAAACTAGCCGTCGGGCATGGTGATAGTAGTTATTTACTAGCCCAACACTGAATATCACTAGCCATGGGAGTGGGGTTACCATAATCTAGAAGCCCTGTCGGGCATGGCAATAGTAGTTATTTACTAGCCTAACACTGAATATCACTAGCCATGGGAGTGGGGCTACCATAATCTAGAAGCCCTGTCGGGCATGGCAATAGTAGTTATTTACTAGCCCAACACTGAATATCACTAGCCATGGGAGTGGGGCTACAATAATCTAGAAGCCCGGTCGGGCATGGCGATAGTAGTTATTTACTAGCCCAACACTGAATATCACTAGCCATGGGAGTGGGGCTACTATAATCTAGAAGCCCTGTCTTGCATGGTGATAGTAGTTATTTACTAGCCCAACACTGAATATCACTAGCCATGGGAGTGGGGTTACCATAATCCAGAAGCCCTGTCTGGCATGGTGATAGTAGTTATTTACTAGCCCAACACTGAATATCACTAGCCATGGGAGTGGGGCTACTATAATCTAGAAGCCCTGTCTGGCATGGTGATAGTAGTTATTTACTAGCCCAACACTGAATATCACTAGCCATGGGAGTGGGGCTACTATAATCTAGAAGCCCTGTCTGGCATGGTGATAGTAGTTATTTACTAACCCAACACTGAATATCACTAGCCATGGGGGTGGGGCTACTATAATCTAGAAGCACTGTCTGGCATGGTGATAGTAGTTATTTACTAGCCCAACACTGAATATCACTAGCCATGGGAGTGGGGCTACCATAATCTAGAAGCCCTGTCTGGCATGGTGATAGTAGTTATTTACTAGCCCAACACTGAATATCACTAGCCATGGGAGTGGGGTTACCATAATCTAGAAGCCCTGTCTGGCATGGTGATAGTAGTTATTTACTAGCCCAACACTGAATATCACTAGCCATGGGAGTGGGGCTACCATAATCCAGAAGCCCTGTCTGGCATGGTGATAGTAGTTATTTACTAGCCCAACACTGAATATCACTAGCCATGGGAGTGGGGCTACCATAATTCAGAAGCCCTGTCTGGCATGGTGATAGTAGTTATTTACTAGCCCAACACTGAATATCACTAGACATGGGAGTGGGGCTACAATAATCTAGAAGCCCTGTCGGGCATGGCAATAGTAGTTATTTACTAGCCCAACACTGAATATCACTAGCCATGGGAGTGGGGCTACCATAATCTAGAAGCCCTGTTGGGCATGGCAATAGTAGTTATTTACTAGCCCAAAACTGAATATCACTAGCCATGGGAGTGGGGCTACCATAATCCAGAAGCCCTGTCTGGCATGGTGATAGTAGTTATTTACTAGCCCAACACTGAATATCACTAGCCATGGGAGTGGGGTTACCATAATCTAGAAGCCCTGTATGGTATTAAAATATAACAGAATCTAAATATTAGATGAGATAGTCGTACAAACATTTCTCTCTTGAAAAAAATTACCTGCAATTTTTTTGAGGTTTTACAAGGAGAATTTCCATTTTACCTGCTAGATAAAAAAAAAAAAATGGACGTCTTTTTCGCAGGCTGCTATTTCTAGCCCTGATATATACAATATTACTACAGCATTTTAAAATGTCTAAGTCTAACATAGCCCAGAGGTAAAGCGCTCACTTGATGTGCATTCGGTTTGGGATCGATCCCCATCGGTGGACCTATTGGGATAATTCTCATTCCATCCAGTGCACCACGACTGGTATATCAAAGGCTGTGGTATGTGCTATCCTGTCTGTGGGATGGTGCATATAAAAGATCCCTTGCTGCTAATCGAAAAGAGTAGCCCATGGAGTGGCAACATGGACAAATGTAGCAGGTTTCCTCTCTATGATCGTGTCAAAATGACCATATGTTTGACATAAAATAGCCGATGATTAATAAATCAATTTGCTCTAGTGGTGTCGTTAAACAAAACAAACTTTCTAAGTCTAAATACCCACACTTCCCCATAAACACCTTCTCTTCATAAACATATTCGTGTTTTGATTTATAAATGAAACATCGTGGTTGGTGAAAATGTTTTTGATGCACAGCAACCGTAACATGTACATCAATTTGCAGAGAAAATATAAAAGCAGAATACTAATATTAACATCATTTTCTACGTCCAATAAATCTAGTTTTTCGTCAATATCCATAAACTTTAAAAATGTCATCTATCATTTTTTTTCCCCACTCAACAAGCAAGCATTACTTCCCCTGTCATCTCGAATGCATGGCTTTTAGCGAATGTTGTATATTGATTTGAAAGTCATTTTTAGACAATCCATCATTACTGAAAAAAAATATTGTTTTCTGTCCAAGTTCGTTAGGAGAAAATAAAGAAGGTTGTTAGGTTTGCAATGATTTTGGAAAGAATACATTAATAAGGAAAAAAAACTATTTTCTACACAACAGACCTTAATTGTCTTCAAGTTGGTTAAAACAAAATAGAGAAGGTCATTAGTTTTAGAATGATTTAGTAAGTGTACATTAATGAAAAATGTTTCTTCTTTTTTTTCCCTGTCAAATAATAATTTATTCTCTCTGAGTAGTTAGAACAATGAAGAAAGCCATTAGCGTAAAAATCATTAGCAGACTATATATATATATATATATATATATATATAAAAAATTGCTGTTGAATAGTCACCCATTTTCTCAAAGTTGGTTTAGCAAAAACAAAACAGGATTAATTTTAAAACTATTTTTAAACACGCATTCTGCGAGTACTGCTAAAGTAATACATGCCACCTACTGGGCCCAACAAATTTTCATATCTTCTAAATTCAAGGGCCATAACTCTGTGAAAAATGGGATAAATCACCATGAAAGTCAAACTTGACCTGTAACAGTAAATGATAAAGATAGAGACAAAACATTTCAGCTCAATATATTGAGCCATTGTAAAAACAAAAGTCTGGAATTTTTTTTTTTGGGGGGGGGGGGGGATCTTCTAAATTTAAGGGCCATATATTGCTTCTCTGTCCAAAATAAATAAATTGTCATGAACGTCAAACTTGATCTGTAGTAGTACATGTTAAAACTATACACACAATTTCAGCTCAGTATCTCGAGGCATTGTGGACAAAAACCATCTTGAGAAAGATGAATGGACAGATAGACGGACGGACGGATGGAGATGAAACCTCTGGTTGGACTTGCTGGTAACTAACAACAAACTTTCTCGTTCCAGCCAGTGCACCATGACTGGTATGTCAAAGGTCGTGGTATGTACTATCATGTCTGTGGGATGGTGCATATAAAAGATCACTTGCTGCTAATCAAAAAGAGTAGCCCATGAAGTGGTGGCAGTGGGTTTCCTCTCTCAATATCTGTGTGGTCCTTAACCATATGTCTGACGCCATATAACTGTAAATAAAATGCGCTGAGTGTGTCGTTAAATAAAACATTTCTTTCTTCCTAACAACAAACTAATGAAAAATATTTGCTGTCACATATATCCTTATTTTCTCAGTTTGTTACACCAAAATCAAGATCATTAATTCAGGTGAAGCAAAATGAAAAATATTTGCTGTCACATATATCCTTATTTTCTCAGTTTGTTACACCAATATCAAGATCATTAATTCAGGTGAAGCAATATGAAAAATATTTGCTGTCACATATATCCTTATTTTCTCAGTTTGTTACACCAATATCAAGATCATTAATTCAGGTGAAGCAATATGAAAAATATTTGCTGTCACATATATCCTTATTTTCTCAGTTTGTTACACCAAAATCAAGATCATTAATTCAGGTGAAGCAAAATGAAAAATATTTGCTGTCACATATATCCTTATTTTCTCAGTTTGTTACACCAAAATCAAGATCATTAATTCAGGTGAAGCAATATGAAAAATATTTGCTGTCACATATATCCTTATTTTCTCAGTTTGTTACACCAATATCAAGATCATTAATTCAGGTGAAGCAATATGAAAAATATTTGCTGTCACATATATCCTTATTTTCTCAGTTTGTTACACCAATATCAAGATCATTAATTCAGGTGAAGCAAAATGAAAAATATTTGCTGTCACATATATCCTTATTTTCTCAGTTTGTTACACCAAAATCAAGATCATTAATTCAGGTGAAGCAAAATGAAACATATTTGCTGTCACATATATCCTTATTTTCTCAGTTTGTTACACCAAAATCAAGATCATTAATTCAGGTGAAGCAAAATGAAAAATATTTGCTGTCACATATATCCTTATTTTCTCAGTTTGTTACACCAAAATCAAGATCATTAATTCAGGTGAAGCAAAATGAAACATATTTTCTGTCACATATATCCTTATTTTCTCAGTTTGTTACACCAAAATCAAGATAATTAATTCAGGTGAAGCAAAATGAAACATATTTGCTGTCACATATATCCTTATTTTCTCAGTTTGTTACACCAAAATCAAGATCATTAATTCAGGTGAAGCAAAATTTTAAATATTTGCTGTCACATATATCCTTATTTTCTCAGTTTGTTACACCAAAATCAAGATCATTAATTCAGGTGAAGCAATATGAAAAATATTTGCTGTCACATATATCCTTATTTTCTCAGTTTGTTACACCAAAATCAAGATCATTAATTCAGGTGAAGCAAAATGAAACATATTTGCTGTCACATATATCCTTATTTTCTCAGTTTGTTACACTAAAATCAAGATCATTAATTCAGGTGAAGCAAAATGAAAAATATTTGCTGTCACATATATCCTTATTTTCTCAGTTTGTTACACCAAAATCAAGATCATTAATTCAGGTGAAGTAATATGAAAAATATTTGCTGTCACATATATCCTTATTTTCTCAGTTTGTTACACCAAAATCAAGATCATTAATTCAGGTGAAGTAATATGAAAAATATTTGCTGTCACATATATCCTTATTTTCTCAGTTTGTTACACCAAAATCAAGATCATTAATTCAGGTGAAGTAATATGAAAAATATTTGCTGTCACATATATCCTTATTTTCTCAGTTTGTTACACCAAAATCAAGATCATTAATTCAGGTGAAGCAATATGAAAAATATTTGCTGTCACATATATCCTTATTTTCTCAGTTTGTTACACCAATATCAAGATCATTAATTCAGGTGAAGCAAAATGAAACATATTTGCTGTCACATATATCCTTATTTTCTCAGTTTGTTACACCAAAATCAAGATCATTAATTCAGGTGAAGCAAAATGAAAAATATTTGCTGTCACATATATCCTTATTTTCTCAAGTTTGTTACACCAATATCAAGATCATTAATTCAGGTGAAGCAAAATGAAAAATATTTGCTGTCACATATATCCTTATTTTCTCAGTTTGTTACACTAAAATCAAGATCATTAATTCAGGTGAAGCAATATGAAAAATATTTGCTGTCACATATATCCTTATTTTCTCAGTTTGTTACACCAATATCAAGATCATTAATTTAGGTGAAGCAAAATGAAACATATTTTCTGTCACATATATCCTTATTTTCTCAGTTTGTTACACCAAAATCAAGATCATTAATTCAGGTGAAGCAAAATTTTAAATATTTGCTGTCACATATATCCTTATTTTCTCAGTTTGTTACACCAAAATCAAGATCATTAATTCAGGTGAAGCAAAATGAAACATATTTGCTGTCACATATATCCTTATTTTCTCAGTTTGTTACACCAAAATCAAGATCATTAATTCAGGTGAAGCAAAATGAAAAATATTTGCTGTCACATATATCCTTATTTTCTCAGTTTGTTACACCAAAATCAAGATCATTAATTCAGGTGAAGCAAAATGAAACATATTTTCTGTCACATATATCCTTATTTTCTCAGTTTGTTACACCAAAATCAAGATAATTAATTCAGGTGAAGCAAAATGAAACATATTTGCTGTCACATATATCCTTATTTTCTCAGTTTGTTACACCAAAATCAAGATCATTAATTCAGGTGAAGCAAAATTTTAAATATTTGCTGTCACATATATCCTTATTTTCTCAGTTTGTTACACCAAAATCAAGATCATTAATTCAGGTGAAGCAATATGAAAAATATTTGCTGTCACATATATCCTTATTTTCTCAGTTTGTTACACCAAAATCAAGATCATTAATTCAGGTGAAGCAAAATGAAACATATTTGCTGTCACATATATCCTTATTTTCTCAGTTTGTTACACTAAAATCAAGATCATTAATTCAGGTGAAGCAAAATGAAAAATATTTGCTGTCACATATATCCTTATTTTCTCAGTTTGTTACACCAAAATCAAGATCATTAATTCAGGTGAAGTAATATGAAAAATATTTGCTGTCACATATATCCTTATTTTCTCAGTTTGTTACACCAAAATCAAGATCATTAATTCAGGTGAAGTAATATGAAAAATATTTGCTGTCACATATATCCTTATTTTCTCAGTTTGTTACACCAAAATCAAGATCATTAATTCAGGTGAAGTAATATGAAAAATATTTGCTGTCACATATATCCTTATTTTCTCAGTTTGTTACACCAAAATCAAGATCATTAATTCAGGTGAAGCAATATGAAAAATATTTGCTGTCACATATATCCTTATTTTCTCAGTTTGTTACACCAATATCAAGATCATTAATTCAGGTGAAGCAAAATGAAACATATTTGCTGTCACATATATCCTTATTTTCTCAGTTTGTTACACCAAAATCAAGATCATTAATTCAGGTGAAGCAAAATGAAAAATATTTGCTGTCACATATATCCTTATTTTCTCAAGTTTGTTACACCAATATCAAGATCATTAATTCAGGTGAAGCAAAATGAAAAATATTTGCTGTCACATATATCCTTATTTTCTCAGTTTGTTACACCAAAATCAAGATCATTAATTCAGGTGAAGCAATATGAAAAATATTTGCTGTCACATATATCCTTATTTTCTCAGTTTGTTACACCAATATCAAGATCATTAATTTAGGTGAAGCAAAATGAAACATATTTTCTGTCACATATATCCTTATTTTCTCAGTTTGTTACACCAAAATCAAGATCATTAATTCAGGTGAAGCAAAATTTTAAATATTTGCTGTCACATATATCCTTATTTTCTCAGTTTGTTACACCAAAATCAAGATCATTAATTCAGGTGAAGCAATATGAAAAATATTTGCTGTCACATATATCCTTATTTTCTCAGTTTGTTACACCAAAATCAAGATCATTAATTCAGGTGAAGCAAAATGAAAAATATTTGCTGTCACATATATCCTTATTTTCTCAGTTTGTTACACCAAAATCAAGATCATTAATTCAGGTGAAGCAAAATGAAAAATATTTGCTGTCACATATATCCTTATTTTCTCAGTTTGTTACACCAAAATCAAGATCATTAATTCAGGTGAAGCAAAATGAAACATATTTGCTGTCACATATATCCTTATTTTCTCAGTTTGTTACACTAAAATCAAGATCATTAATTCAGGTGAAGCAAAATGAAAAATATTTGCTGTCACATATATCCTTATTTTCTCAGTTTGTTACACCAAAATCAAGATCATTAATTCAGGTGAAGTAATATGAAAAATATTTGCTGTCACATATATCCTTATTTTCTCAGTTTGTTACACCAAAATCAAGATCATTAATTCAGGTGAAGTAATATGAAAAATATTTGCTGTCACATATATCCTTATTTTCTCAGTTTGTTACACCAAAATCAAGATCATTAATTCAGGTGAAGTAATATGAAAAATATTTGCTGTCACATATATCCTTATTTTCTCAGTTTGTTACACCAAAATCAAGATCATTAATTCAGGTGAAGCAATATGAAAAATATTTGCTGTCACATATATCCTTATTTTCTCAGTTTGTTACACCAAAATCAAGATCATTAATTCAGGTGAAGCAAAATGAAACATATTTGCTGTCACATATATCCTTATTTTCTCAGTTTGTTACACCAAAATCAAGATCATTAATTCAGGTGAAGCAAAATGAAAAATATTTGCTGTCACATATATCCTTATTTTCTCAAGTTTGTTACACCAATATCAAGATCATTAATTCAGGTGAAGCAAAATTTTAAATATTTGCTGTCACATATATCCTTATTTTCTCAGTTTGTTACACTAAAATCAAGATCATTAATTCAGGTGAAGCAATATGAAAAATATTTGCTGTCACATATATCCTTATTTTCTCAGTTTGTTACACCAATATCAAGATCATTAATTTAGGTGAAGCAAAATGAAACATATTTTCTGTCACATATATCCTTATTTTCTCAGTTTGTTACACCAAAATCAAGATCATTAATTCAGGTGAAGCAAAATTTTAAATATTTGCTGTCACATATATCCTTATTTTCTCAGTTTGTTACACCAAAATCAAGATCATTAATTCAGGTGAAGCAAAATTTTAAATATTTGCTGTCACATATATCCTTATTTTCTCAGTTTGTTACACTAAAATCAAGATCATTAATTCAGGTGAAGCAATATGAAAAATATTTGCTGTCACATATATCCTTATTTTCTCAGTTTGTTACACCAATATCAAGATCATTAATTTAGGTGAAGCAAAATGAAACATATTTTCTGTCACATATATCCTTATTTTCTCAGTTTGTTACACCAAAATCAAGATCATTAATTCAGGTGAAGCAAAATTTTAAATATTTGCTGTCACATATATCCTTATTTTCTCAGTTTGTTACACCAAAATCAAGATCATTAATTCAGGTGAAGCAAAATTTTAAATATTTGCTGTCACATATATCCTTATTTTCTCAGTTTGTTACACCAAAATCAAGATCATTAATTCAGGTGAAGCAATATGAAAAATATTTGCTGTCACATATATCCTTATTTTCTCAGTTTGTTACACCAAAATCAAGATCATTAATTCAGGTGAAGCAAAATGAAAAATATTTGCTGTCACATATATCCTTATTTTCTCAGTTTGTTACACCAAAATCAAGATCATTAATTCAGGTGAAGCAAAATGAAAAATATTTGCTGTCACATATATCCTTATTTTCTCAGTTTGTTACACCAAAATCAAGATCATTAATTCAGGTGAAGCAAAATGAAACATATTTGCTGTCACATATATCCTTATTTTCTCAGTTTGTTACACCAAAATCAAGATCATTAATTCAGGTGAAGCAAAATGAAAAATATTTGCTGTCACATATATCCTTATTTTCTCAGTTTGTTACACCAAAATCAAGATCATTAATTCAGGTGAAGCAAAATGAAAAATATTTGCTGTCACATATATCCTTATTTTCTCAGTTTGTTACACCAAAATCAAGATCATTAATTCAGGTGAAGCAAAATGAAAAATATTTGCTGTCACATATATCCTTATTTTCTCAGTTTGTTACACCAAAATCAAGATCATTAATTCAGGTGAAGCAAAATGAAACATATTTGCTGTCACATATATCCTTATTTTCTCAGTTTGTTACACTAAAATCAAGATCATTAATTCAGGTGAAGCAAAATGAAAAATATTTGCTGTCACATATATCCTTATTTTCTCAGTTTGTTACACCAAAATCAAGATCATTAATTCAGGTGAAGCAATATGAAAAATATTTGCTGTCACATATATCCTTATTTTCTCAGTTTGTTACACCAAAATCAAGATCATTAATTCAGGTGAAGCAAAATGAAAAATATTTGCTGTCACATATATCCTTATTTTCTCAGTTTGTTACACCAAAATCAAGATCATTAATTCAGGTGAAGCAAAATGAAAAATATTTGCTGTCACATATATCCTTATTTTCTCAGTTTGTTACACCAAAATCAAGATCATTAATTCAGGTGAAGCAAAATGAAAAATATTTGCTGTCACATATATCCTTATTTTCTCAGTTTGTTACACCAATATCAAGATCATTAATTCAGGTGAAGCAAAATGAAAAATATTTGCTGTCACATATATCCTTATTTTCTCAGTTTGTTACACCAAAATCAAGATCATTAATTCAGGTGAAGCAAAATGAAAAATAGTTTTAAGTTTAAAGAGACAGACCCTAGTTTTTAAACACTAAGGCATATTTTTTACTATTAGAGCCGTTTATGATCACTGAATTGTAAACTGATGGCGAATGTGTTCTGTATTGTAATTGGTTAATTACATTCTTTTACCGGTATCAAATGAAAATAACACCTGGAAAGCTAATGACGTCATTAGAAAGTGACGTCATTAGCAATCGGAACAGGTCAAGTTGACGATTCAAGGGTCTACAGTTAGATTGTAGCCAGGTATTTGTTTTCAAGAAATACCAAATATACAGTTAGTTCTGTAGAAAAACTATTCAGTTTACAATGGACATAACTATATTGAGTTTTTAGATTTGCGGGTGTTATTGTCTATTTGATGCCCGCAAATGTTTCATTTTTGACCTCAGGCGAACACCTTTGGTAAAAAAATGACAGTTGTGGGATCAAATAGACAATAACACCCGCAAATCTAAAAACTCCATATGGTTATGTCCTAAATTAAACATTATTTGTGTTTTATTGTTTAGATTATCCATTTCCATACAACCGAAGTGTTTCTGGTCATCTTGGTATTTCTAATACCAAAAAATTCATTTTTCATGGTTATAAAAACGCACGTGCGTCTGAGAAGTAACCATTATGGAGTCGAGTTTTAGTCTATTTTTAACAGTATTTCACCGTTTCAACATTATCGAAATGTGTAACAGGTTTGTAACTTAACCAAACTTAGTGTCCATTTTTACGGGTTGAAACTAGGATTTGCACCTTTAAGATAGACAATAAGTTGTTTTGTAAAATTGAAGAAAGCACAGCTTTTTAATACAGCCTATTTAGTGTAAGTAGAAAAACATTACAGTGAAGTACACTTATAACGAACTGATCGTAAAGTCCCGTTTTGTCTCCCTTTACATTAATGACCAACTTATGCAAATGTGTACAACGAACTACTGCTATAATGAAGTAACTATCGGGGTCCCTTCCCATTCGTTATACGAGTACTTTACTGTATATGAAAAAGTGTGGATTCTAAAAATAATAATTCACAAGCCCCATATGGTATAGTTAATTATTTTTCCATTATCACGTTTTAATGCATTTCCTAGCAATCTTTTGTTTATTGTAAAAGTGTACACTGGCAATACTCCCCCCCTCCCTCCCCACCAACCCACAATTATGGCTTACATAAGAAGAATTTATCTGCATAACACCTGTATATGGGCAGAGCAAAACAACAACATAATGTACATTTATCTACAGTAACAATAACATAAATAAATATACATTAATTACATGAACAAACATCTGCATCATCAAATAAACATGCAATTTAAGCCTTATAAACCTGATACTAGTGATAGTAATATATTCACGCAGAACACAGCGAAGAATCACAGGGCTTCTAGAATATTTTTAAAATCCACTAGCCATGGGATTATTCATTTTAAAAATTTACTAACCATGATTAAAAATTCACTAGCCCTACTTTACTTTAAGTTAATACAATTTTATTAAGTATTAAGTAATGTCACCTAAAGAGTGAGATAGAGCTTAAAAACATTAACATTGGGGGTTAGGGTGGGGTCAGGATATTCATATTTACAAAATAGATTTAACTGCAACATTTGAAAAAAACTAATTCACTAGCCGTCGGGCATGGCAATAGCAGTTATTTACTAGCCCAACATTGAATATCACTAGCCATGGAAGTGGGGCTACTATAATGTAGAAGCATTGTGTGGCATGGCAAAAGTAGTTATTTACTAGTCCAACACTGAATATCACTCCATGGGAGTGGGGCTACTATAATGTAGAAAGAAAGAAAGAAATGTTTTATTTAACGACGCACTCAACACATTATTTTACGGTTATATGGCGTCAGACATATGGTTAAGGACCACACAGATTTTGAGAGGAAACCCGCTGTCGCCACTACATGGGCTACTCTTCCGATTAGCAGCAAGGGATCTTTTATTTGCGCTTCCCACAGGCAGGATAGCACAAACCATGGCCTTCGTTGAACCAGTTATGGATCACTGGTCGGTGCAAGTGGTTTACACTTACCCATTGAGCCTTGCGGAGCACTCACTCAGGGTTTGGAGTCGGTATCTGGATTAAAAATCCATGTGGGATCCGAAGCCAGTACCTACCAGCCTGTAGACCGATGGCCTACCACGACACCACCGAGGCTAGTGTATAATGTTGAAGCCCTGTCGGGCATGGCAATAGTAGTTATTTACTAGTCCAACACTGAATATCACTAGCCATGGGAGTGGGGCTACTATAATCTAGAAGCCCTGTCGGGCATGGCAATAGTAGTTATTTACTAACCCAGCATTGAATATCACTAGCCATGGGAGTGGGGCTACTATAATCTAGAAGCCCTGTCGGGCATGGCAATAGTAGTTATTTACTAACCCAGCATTGAATATCACTAGCCATGGGAGTGGGGCTACCACAATCTAGAAGCCCTGTCGGGCATGGCAATAGTAGTTATTTACTAGTCCAATATTGAATATCACTAGCCATGGGAGTGGGGCTACCACAATCTAGAAGCCCTGTCGGGCATGGCAATAGTAGTTATTTACTAGTCCAACATTGAATATCACTAGCCATGGGAGTGGGGCTACTATAATCTAGAAGATCTGTCGGGCATGGCAATAGTAGTTATTTACTAGTCCAACATTGAATATCACTAGCCATGGGAGTGGGGCTACCATAATCTAGAAGTCCTGGAAGATTGTCGGAAATTAAATCGGAAATCATCCACCGATGAGGATTTTCTGACTAAATCGTCCAGGTTTGGTCCGAAATGATCCTATCATTTTGGGTTATTACTTTAGAACTTTTTTTGGTCATTTTAACCAATATTTAAAAAAAAAGAAGAAGAAAGAAGTTAATTTAGCAAACACATAATTTGTTTTAATGAATAATGGATTAAGATGGAGAATGCACTCGGAAGTGTAGACCCATGAAAAACCATCAAATGCTTCTGCCAATGGCCTTTTAACCATTACCCTATTTTCTGGCCTATTACACGCACTGCTATCTAAACCGTAAATTTCAGCTCAGTATTTATTGGCATTTATTGGCATTGCAAAAAAAACAAAAAAACAAAAAACCAAATATAAAAAAATTAATTTTCATATCTCCTAATTTCGAGGGCCATATCTCTGTGAAAATTGGGTATATTGCCAAAAAGGTCAAACCTGATCTGTAACAGAACTTGATAAAGCTATACACAACATTTCAACTAAATATCTTGATGCATTGCAACAAAAAAGTCTGGAAAACAAATTTTCATATCTTCTACGTTCAAGGGCCATAACTCTATCAAAAATGGGCAAATTGTTATGAAATCTAAACTTGATCTGCAACAGAATATGATAAAGCTATATAAAAACATTCAGCTCACATTCTCAAGGCATTGTAAGAAGAACTCCGGAAAACTACATGTGGGACAGACGGATGGACACAGACAGACTAATAACATAATTCACAAGACTGTTGTTTCTTCTCTTTCTATCTGCACTACTGAACCTTCTTTGTACTTACCTGATGCCATAGCTGGCAAGGATATTTATTGGCTTACGTCTGTACATCTGCATAGCCGATTAGTAATAAATCAATATGCTCTAGTGGTGTTGTTAAGCAAAACAAACATAACTAAACTTTCCTGTGCATAGCACAGGTTACATCTGAATAACATAATTTAGAAGATGTCGTTAAACATTCATTCATTCATTCTTTAATTCAGAAGACTGTTACTGACACCAACCTTCTTTTCGTTCTGACTCACTGACGACAGGTAGAAGAAAATCAGACTGGGCAGGTATTCGAGCGAAAACCTCTTGAGGTCGTTGTGGTTACTGCGATAAAACTCAAACAACTGGTGGCACACTGGATCCAGATTCTGAAACAAATAAACAAAAACGTTTACAGGGCTTCTATATTATGGTAGCCCCACTCCCATGGCTAGTGATATTCAATGTTGGGCTAGTAAATAACTACTATCAACATGCCCGACAGCTAGTGAAAAAGTTGTCAAACACTGTATTTAAGTTTATTTAGTAAATATGAATATCCTCTCCCCAAATTTAAGGGTTTTTAAGCTCTATCTTCCTTTTTAGGTGACGTATCTGATTATTACTATAAGTAAAATTGTATTTACTTAAAAGTAGGGCTAGTGATTTTTTAATCATGGCTAGTAAATGTTTAAAATAACTGATCCCATGGCTAGTAAATGTTTAAAATAACTGATCCCATGGCTAGTAAATGTTTAAAATAACTGATCCCATGGCTAGGGATTTTTATAAACATTCCAGAAGTCCTGTATTAGTACAAAATATTAAACTTTAGTTGTTGGGTTTTTTTTGTTTAACAACACCACTAGAGCACATTGATTTATTAATCATCGGTTATTGGGTGTCAAACATTTGGTAATTCTGACACATAGTGGACTCTTCAGAGGAAACTCAAAATAGTTTCCCATTTTCCATTAGCAGCAAGGGATTTTTTTTATATGCAGTTTCCCACAGACAGGACAGCACATACCTCAGTCTTTGATATACTAGTCGTGGGACACTGGTTGGAGTGAGAAAAGAAAAGAAAAAAAAGTTTTTTTTAGCTTAATGACACTACTAGAGCATATTGATTTATTAATTATGGGCTATTGGATGTCAAACGTTTGGTAATTTTGACATATATAGTCTTAGAGAGGAAACCCGCTACATTTTTACATTAGTACCAAGGGATCTTTTACTGGCTGGAACGAGAAATAACCCTATGTGCCTACCAACGGGGATTGTTCCCAAACCAACCGTGCATCAAGCGAGAGCTTTACCACTGGGTTACGTCCTGCCCCAGAATTTGAAAATACCATATAGGTCCTCCAAGATGGTTCGATCCTATGATCCAAGCTTCTCAAGTGAACGCTCTACTGACTGGGGGCGGGATTTAGCTCAGTCGGTTGAGTGCTCACTTGACGTGTTTGCGTCGCAGGATTGAACCACCTTGGTGAATCCATTACGCTGACTGGGTTTTTTCTCATTCCATCTGGACAAAGGCTGTGGTATGTGCTTTCCTGCCTGTGGGAAAGTGCATATAAAAGATCCCTTGCTGCAGCAGGAAAAATGTTGCGGGTTTCATCTGATGACTATGAGTCAGAATCACCAAATGTTTGACATCCAATAGCCGATGATTTATTAATCAATGTGCTCCAGTGGTGTTGTTAAACAAAAAAAAATTCAGCAAACTTTTTTCTACTGACTGAGCTAAACCCTGCCTCTTCATCCCAGTATCAATAAGAAGAAATACTTGCTAGAACACTTTAAAACATTTCCATTTTCTAATTTTAAAAAATAAAGTGTTAGGGACCCGTCTATAATTTTCAATATTTTCACGAGCGTACAAACCGTACGGGGGGGGGGGGGGGGGGGGGGGGAAAGGAGGGTTAAGGGGTGAAGCGTACACTTCATTTGGGGATGTACACTTTTAGGGGGAGAGAGGGGGTGGTCAAAAGTGTACGGTTTGTACGCTCGTGAAAATGTTGAAAATTATGGCCGGCCCCTAACACTTTATGCAAGCTGGGTCAATAACATGTTTTTATACAAGTTTTGGGGCGAGATGTAGCCCAGTGGTAAAGCATTCGCTTGATGCACAATCAGTCTACGATCCATCGGGCTATTTCTCGTTCTAGCTAATGCTCCACAACTGGTTTAACAAAGGCTGTGGTATGTACTATCCTGTCTGTGGGATGGTGCATATAAAAAATCCCTTGCTGTTAATCAAAAAGTGTAGTCCATGAAGTGGCGACAGCGGGTTTCCTATATCAATATCTGTGTGGTCCTTAACCAAATGTCTGACGTCATATATCCCTAAATAAAATGTGTTGAGTGCATTGTTACATAAAACTTTTCTTTCCTTCCTTATACCAGTTTCAGGCCAATACATTAGATCTCTTCCGACATAAACAGATGAATTCGCACCCCATAAACCTCCATCAATTTAATCTGATAGGAGCAAAGTACCTAACTCTTACACTAAGGCACTTGTCTTCAATTGCAAGAAAAGCAATTTATTAGTGTAAATGTTTTGGAAACAAATCACATTACTGGTAAATCAAAGTAATTACATTTGTAAGTTATATCGACATCATTGGAAATGCTTAGTCGTGTTTTAACAGGGCTTGTAGATTATGGTAGCCCCACTCCCGTGGCTAGTGATATTCAGTGTTGGGCTAGTAAATAACTACAATTGCCATGCCCGATGACTAGTGAAAAAAAAGAGTCAAATGTTGCAGTTAAGTCTATTTTGTAAATACGAATATACTGACCCAAGTCCAACCCCCAATGTTAGTGTTTTTAAGCTCTTTCTCCCTCTTTAGGTGACATATCTCATTATTACTATTATTTAGTAAAATTGTAAAAATGTACTTAAAAGTAAAGCAGGGCTAGTGAATTTTTAATTGTGGCTAGTACATTTTTAAAATTACTGATCCCATGGCTAGTGGATTTATAAACAATTCTAGAAACCCTGGTTTAAGGGTGCAATTTCTCTGATTAATTTGAGGAGTATGATTTGTTCATCATTGACAATTTGAGAAAAGTAAAAAAAATTTTTTTAAATTAATGATACAACTTCAGTACAGAGATTTAGTAATTCATAGGCTATGGAATGTCACACATAAGATCATTCTGATCATTTATACACAGGAATACTTCTATATTTGTCCAAGTGCGTCGTTAAATAAAACATTTCCTATATTTGTCCAAGTGCGTCGTTAAATGAAACATTTCCTATATTTGTCCAAGTGCGTCGTTAAATAAAACATTTCCTATATTTGTCCAAGTGCGTCGTTAAATAAAACATTTCCTATATTTGTCCAAGTGCGTCGTTAAATAAAACATTTCCTATATTTGTCCAAGTGCGTCGTTAAATAAAATATTTCCTATATTTGTCCATTAGAATCAAGGGATCTTTTATATACACTTTCCCACAGTCAGGAAAGGAAAGAAGGAAGGAAATGTTTTATTAAACGATGCACTCAGCACATTTTATTTACGGTTATTATGGCCTCGGACATATGGTTAAGGACCACACAGATATATTGAGAGAGGAAACCTGCTGTCGCCACTTCATGGGCTACTCTTTTCTATTAGCAGAAAGGGATCTTTTATATGCACCATCACAGACAGGACAGTACATACCACAATCTTTATTACACCAGTTGTGGAGCACTGGCTGGAACGAGAAATAGCCCGATGGGGCCACCAATCAGGGCTAGCTCTGGCACTCGCCAAATTCATATAATAAGTGACATTTTAAAGAAAATATATGTCGATTTCTGCAATTTCTGAAGATTAGTAGACAATGTGGCGAAATGTTTTGCTCACCCAGAGTTAGCCCTGAAAAACTATCAAATGCTTCGGCCAATGGCATGCAATAGCCCCCTAAACAGGAAAAAACAGGAAGGAAAGAATGAAAGAAATGTTTTATTTAACGACGCACTCAACACATTTTATTTACAGTTATATGGCGTCAGACATATGGTTAAGGACCACACAGATTTTGAGAGGAAACCCGCTGTCGCCACTGTATGGGCTACTCTTCCGATTAGCAGCAAGGGATCTTTTATTTGCGCTTCCCACAGGCAGGATTGCACAAACCATGGCCTTTGTTGAACTAGTTATGGATCACTGGTCGGTGCAAGTGGTTTACACCTACCCATTGAGCCTTGCAGAGCACTCACTCAGGGTTTGGAGTCGGTATCTGGATTAAAAATCCCATGCCTCGACCGGGATCCGAACCCAGTACCTACCAGCCTGTAGACCGATGGCCTGCCACGACGCCACCGAGGCCGGTTCAAAAAGGAAGGAAGTACAGCACATACCACAGCCTTTGATACAACCCAATCACCTCAGGTGAGCACTCTACCAACTGAGCCAGATTGTGTCCTACCCCTCCACCCTCCACCCCCATCAAAAATGAATGCACATCTGTTCCTGTATTTACCAGTGTTCTGTGAATCAATGCATGGAGATGCATGAGTACAAAAGTTCGGTAAGAAAATATTTCATCTGTAATCAATTACTTTTAATTACATATCTTTGGGGCTGTAGCAGAAATATGAGTTTGGCATTTCACACACACACACCCCGTCTCCCACTCCTATCTTCAAGACTTTTTATCATGACTCTCTCAGATATCTGTCATGCAGGTGGTTTGGGTTACACCAGGTTGGTAAGACAATATTTTATCGTTCATTAATTATATTTTAATTATCTAGCTTTGAGGACCTGGCAGGAATATTTAGTACATGCAAGACATGCATCCCATTAGCGTGGTTTCGCCATGTGAAAGTTTATCGATTCAGTGTATATACGGTGTTCGACCAAAAAAAGTAAAAAAGTTTATCTACCTTTGAGGACCTGGCAGGAATATTTAGTACATGCAAGGCATGCTTTCCATTAGCGCAGTTTCGCCATGTGAAAGTTTATCGATTCAGTGTATATACAGTGTTCGACAAAAAAAAAAAAAAAAAAAATTGTTTTGTTCAATGACACCACTAGAGCACATTGATTTATTAATCATGAGCTATTGGATATCAAACATTTGGTAATTTTTACATATAATCTTAGAGAGGAAACCCGCTACATTTTTCCATTAATAGGAAGGGAAGCACATACCACAGCCTTTGATATACCAGTCGTGGTGTACTGGCTGGAATGAGAAATAACCCAATGGGCCCACTGACGGGGATCGATCCCAAACCAACTGTGCATCAAGCGAGCACTTCACCACTGGGCCAATCAATGCACTCTAATGGTGTCGTTAAATAAAACAAAGCACTTTTTTTTGTTTTATTTACTGATGGAAAGATAAAAAGTAAAGTGTGTTTTATTTAACGGACTAGAGCACATGGATTGTAGACCAAAGAGCACACTGATTAATAAAGTCACAACTAGAGCACACTAGCATAGTAATAGTTTGTTTTATTTAACGATGCCACTAGAGCACATTGATGATAAAAAGTAAAGTGTGTTTTATTTAACGACGCCACTAGAGCACACTGATGATAAAAAGTAAAGTGTGTTTTATTTAACGACGCCACTAGAGCACATTGATGATAAAAAGTCGACGCCACTGAGATGATGAAAGTTTGTTTTATTTAACGACGCCAGTAGAGCACATTTGATAAAAAGTAAAGTTTGTTGCGCCACTATATGTGATCCCAGTTTATTTAACGACGCCACTCACATTGATGATAAAAGTATGTGTTTTATTTAACGACACTAGAGCACATTTGATAAAAAGTAAAGTTTGTTTTATCAGAGCACACTGATGATAAAAAGTAAAGTGTGTTTTATTTAACGACGCCACTAGAGCACACTGATGATAAAAAGTAAAGTTTGTTTTATTTAACGACGCCACTAGAGCACACTGATGATAAAAAGTAAAGTTTGTTTTATTTAACGACGCCACTAGAGCACACTGATGATAAAAAGTAAAGTTTGTTTTATTTAACGACGCCACTAGAGCACACTGATGATAAAAAGTAAAGTGTGTTTTATTTAACGACGTCACTAAGCACAATGTCAAATTTTGTTTTTTTTTTTAATTCAAGCACACTGATGGTTCGCCACTAGAGCACACTGATGATATAAAGTTTGTTTTATTTAACGACGCCACTAGAGCACACTGATGATAAAAAGTAAAGTTTGTTTTATTTAACGACCCACTAGACACATTGATGATAAAAAGTCCTTTGTTTATTTAACGCACTAGAGCACATTAATGATAAAAAGTAAAGTGTTTTATTTAACGACGCCACTAGAGCACATTGATGATAAAAAGTAAAGTTTGTTTTATTTAACGATGCCACTGGAGCACATTGATTTTTTATCTTATCATCGGCTATTGGATGTCAAACATATGGTCATTCTGACACTGGTTTTTTTAGAGGAAACCCGCTGTCGCCACATAGGCTACTCTTTTAGGACAGGATAGCACAAACCATGGCCTTTGTTGAACCAGTTATGGATCCTGGTCGGTGCAAGTTTGCTAGTGGTTTACACCTACCCATTGAGCTTTACTCAGGGTTTGGAGTTGGTATCTGGATTAAAAATCCTATGCCTCGACTGGGATCCGAACCCAGTACCTACTAGCCTGTTGACCGATGGCCTAACCACATGGCCACCGAGGCCGGTGTGGTGTTCAACAAAGTCACTAGCCCTCACAAGCTTTAGATAGTGCCCTATGTATTATATAATACAGTTAGTAATCTCCACTAGCCCTCACAAGCTTTAGATAGTGCCCTATGTATTATGTAATACAGTTGGTAATCTCGACTAGCCCTCACAAGCTTTAGATAGTGCCCTATGTATTATGTAATACAGATGGTAATCTCCACTAGCCCAGAACAAACATTCACTAGCCGGAACTGAAGACTTAGCTAGTGGATTTTTCGAACCCTGACATATAGTATGATATACAGAGAGCCGTTTCCATATACAGGCATTCAGTGTGTTAAAAAAAAAGTTAATCTATGAGTGATTTTCAGGATGCAAGTTTTTTCAATGCAGTGACATCATAATGTGACACCGGCGTCGTGGCAGGCCATCGGTCTACAGGCTGGTAGGTACTGGGTTCGGATCCCAGTCGAGGCATGGGATTTTTAATCCAGATACCGACTCCAAACCCCGAGTGAGTGCTCCGCAAGGCTCAATGGGTAGGTGTAAACCACTTGCACCGACCAGTGATCCATAACTGGTTCAACAAAGGCCATGGTTTGTGCTATCCTGCCTGTGGGAAGCGCAAATAAAAGATCCCTTGCTGCTAATCGGAAGAGTAGCCCATGTAGTGGCGACAGCGGGTTTCCTCTCAAAATCTGTGTGGTCCTTAACCATATGTCTGACGCCATATAACCGTAAATAAAATGTGTTGAGTGCGTCGTTAAATAAAACATTTCTTTCTTTCTTTCTTTCTTTCATAATGTGACGTTCCAGCCAGTGCACCATGACTGGTATATCAAACAATGTGGTATGTGCTATTCTGTCTGTGGGATGGTGCATATAAAAGTTCCACTGCTAGTACTGGACTAATCTAGCGGGTTTCCTCTCTAAGACTATATGTCAGAATTACCAAATGTTTGACATCCAATAGCCAATGATTAATAAATCAATGTACTCTAATGGTGTCGTTAAATAAAACAAACTTTTTTTTCATATACTGATGGAAAGAAATAAGGGAACACATGGAATTACTAGTGTAGTAATGTCTATATTTCATACCAAGTTGTAATGTGGGATTGAATGTCTGTAGTGTTGAATGTGCTGCCGATATATGTTCCCAGTCACCTTCTGACAATATGAATTCATTTTTGATGCAGTCATTATTTTTTGTTGCTATCTGTGTGATCCTTTATTTCTTTTCATCAGTATATTTACTAACAGCTTAAAGTACCATAAACAATGTCACATTTTGTATAGTAAATGTGTCACCTACCATAAATTGGTTTAGTGTCACCCATAACTAATCCTGTTTATCGCAATAAAAGGTTTTTTTTTTTTTTTAATTCATCACCTGGTTCTGGGGCGGGACATAGCCCAGTGGTAAAGCGCCCGCTTGACATGTGGTCGGTTTGGGATCAATCCCCATCTATGGGCCCATTGGGCTATTTCTCGTTCCAGCCAGTTCACCACGACTGATATATATGATATATCAAAGGCAGTGGTATGTGCTTTCCTGTCTGTGACAAAGTGCATATAAAAGATCCCTTGCTGCTAATGGAAAAATGTAGCGGGTTTCCTCTCTAAGACTATATTATGTCCAAATTACCAAATGTTTGACATTCAGTAGCTGATGATTAATTAATCAATGTGCTCCAATGGAGTTGTTAAAGAAAAAAAAACATTTTAGAAAAAAGTAATTTAATACATTTTAAAAGAAACTTTGAAATTACTCAATAAAAAAGAAAGTGAATTGGCTGAGTTTTATTTGTCAACTGGGTTACAATGAACTACACAATTAATGGCAGCTATTTTTAATTTTAACAAGTGAACATGTCATTGACTGCCACAGTTAACCAAGTGTGGAATGTAACAACCTGTACACTGGGGCAATATAACTAAAGGGAAGTAACTCTACAGTGACTAACAATAAGAATTGATTTGAAGAACCAGCCTCGGTGGTGTCGTAGTTAAGCCATCGGCTGGTAGATACAGGGTTCGTAGCCTGGTACCAGCTCCCACCCAGAGCGAGTTTTAACGACTCACTGGGTAGGTGTAAGACTGCACCCTCTTCTCTCTCACTAACCACTAACAATTAACAACTAACCCACTGACCTGGACAGATAGCTGAGGTATGTACCCATGACAGTGTGCTTGAACCTAAATTGGATATAAGCACGAAAATAAGCTGAAATGAAAATGAAAATGATTTCAAGAACCGGCATCGGTGGTGTTGTGGTTAAGCCATCAGACACAAGACTGGTAGGTACAGGGTTCGCAGCCTGGTACCGGCCTCGGTGGCATCGTGGTTACGCCATCAGACATAAGACTGGTAGGTACAGGGTTCGCAGCCTGGTACCGGCCTCGGTGGCATCGTGGTTACGCCATCAGACATAAGACTGGTAGGTACAGGGTTCGCAGCCTGGTACCGGCCTCAGTGGCGTCGTGGTTAAGCCATCAGACATAAGACTGGTAGGTACAGGGTTCACAGCCCGGTACCAGCCTCAGTGGCGTCGTGGTTAAGCCATCAGACATAAGACTGGTAGGTACAGGGTTCACAGCCCGGTACCAGCTCCCACCCAGAGAGAGGTTTAACGACTCAATGGGTAGGTTTAAGACCACTATGTGTGCCCAGGACAGTGTGCTTGAACCTCAATTATATAAAAATGAAAATAAATTGTTGAATTGATTTGCAGAACAGATAGCAGGGCTTCTAGAATTTTCATAAAATCCATTAGCCATGGAATCAGTAATTTAAAAAATGTACTAGCCACAATTAAAATTTCACTAGCCCTACTTTACTTTAAGTTAATACAATTATACTAAATAATAGTAATAATCAGATATACAGCCAATGTGCGATTTTGGTTTTAAAAATTTAAGAGTCATGTATGATTTTTGCAAGCCTCGGACTCCTGGACTCTTAAAAACCACACACTTACAGCGGTAGTTAATCAACGTGCTGAAGACAGGTTAAGTAAACATTCCTTTCCTTTCATTTCTATTGTATATTAAATCTCAGATTCCGACAATATACTGAATAATGTAACCTGAATCACTATACAAGGCTGACACAATGATGAACATACATGTAGGCTTTTAAAAAACATTTATTCCAGTAAAATTTGTTTGTTTTTTTCCTTACTAAAGGGACATAACTCTCTTTTGGGGACAGCTTTTGTTTATAACTAACAATGAGCAGTGGCTCCCACCCAGAGCGAGTTTTAACGACTCAATGGGTAGGTGTAAGACCACTACACCCTCTTCTCTCTCTCTCTAACAACAACAACACAACTTTATTTGAACTCGGATCAAATAAAATGATACATGCAAACAGCTACTACTGCATGTACAGTATATATTATTACAGCCTTACCTAATAAGTAAATAAATAAGTAAATAAATAAATAAATGAGCCTTGAATCACTGCCTTACAGTGCTTGTAACGTACTCATGTACATACATATCCATACACTCAAAATCATATATACAGAAACATATTTTCACAAATATACACATATATTTTTAGTCATTTAAATGAACCAAATTATTTTGTTACTCGTGCCTGAGTAAGCTTTGATCTGAGAAGAAAAGAAAAAAAGAAAAAAAAAAAAAGGAAAAGAAAAGAATACAAAAACAAAAACAAAAAAGTAAAGAAAAGAAACAAATGAAGAGGAGAAAGAAAGATGAAAATGTTCTAACCTCGACACTTGCTTTGCTGTCGAACAGTTTATACAGAGCATCGATGAGGTCCGTATTCTGCCAGAGCATCTGAGAAAAAGTGAGGATCTCATCGTCACCCAGCGCCTAAAAGTGAAAGTGAAAGTCAAGTTCATTCGTGAACAGATGAGAAGACAAGAACCTGCTCCCGACATTAAAATACACGATTCTATGGGTCATACACTTTTTTCTAAACTAATTTCCATACTTTTTCCATACCTTTACCAAAACACATTAAATCATTTTCCAAACTTTCTTTTCACAGATTAAAACACACTTTCCCATATTTGCACGAAAACATGAAAACAATGTCCCTTAAATCGAAATCGAAACACTTATTTTAAGATATATGACCAACTTCTGAATACACACTCCGCAAATGTATAAAATCAGAAACTCTCGATTAAGAAGGAAGAATATACTTTATTTAACGATGCACTCAACACATTTTATTTACGATTATATGGCGTCGGACATATGGTTAAGGACCACAAAGATACTGAGGGAGGAAACCCACTGTAGAGATTGTGTTTGGGCGACATTACGCAAGTCAATGAAATGTGCTCGTTTTCCCTACTTTTTCAAGACCTGGAAAATTAAAAATATAAATTCCACACTTTTCAAGGATTTCCAGATTGAATACGATCCTTGAGATTCCAATATGGCAGTCAGTAAATTGAGTACTGTACCAGTAATGAAGAGTTTGTTTTCTTTACCGACACCACTTGAGCACACCGATTAATTAATCATCGGCTACTGGATGTCAAACACTTGGTCATTCTGACACGCAGTTATTAGAGGAAACCCGCTCGATTTTTCCTGTGCAGAAAGGAATCCTTTATATGCATTTTCCCCACAGACAGTACCAGTAATGAAGCATGAATCTTAATTTAAATTTTCAGCAAGATAGTTATTTCTTATTGTGTAGCCCAGTGGTAAAGCGCTCGCTTGATGTGCGGTCAGTCTACGATCGATCCCCGTCAGTGGACCCATTGGGTTATTTCTCGTTCCAGCCAGTGCACCACTTTTGGTAATTTTGACATAACATAGTCTAAGAGAGGAAACCTGCTACATTTTTCCATTAGTAGCGAGGGATATTTTATATGCACCACCCCATAAACTGGATAGCACATACCACAGCCTTTGATATACCAGTTGTGGTACACTGGCTGGAACGAGAAATAGCCCAATGGGCTCACCGACGGGGATCAATGCCAAACGGAACATGCATAAAGCAAGTGCTTTACCACTGGGCTACATCCTGCCCCCCAGTATGATGAAGAAACTGCAACAAAAGTTCAGGAAGGAATCGAAGTGACTCCATCACATTTCTTCTACCAAATATATATCTTTTCAAAAGCAGTCAAAACAGCGAGTGATAGAATATTATTTATTTGAAAGCTAAAACAGACAAAACAGCAGGTGATAGAATATTATTTATTTGAAAGCTAAAACAGACAAAACAGCGGGTGATAGAATATTATTTATTTGAAAGCTAAAACAGACAAAACAGCAGGTGATAGAATATTATTTATTTGAAAGCTAAAACAGACAAAACAGCGGGTGATAGAATATTATTTATTTGAAAGCTAAAGCAGTCAAAACAGCAGGTGATAGAATATTATTTATTTGAAAGCTAAAACAGACAAAACAGCGAGTGATAGAATATTATTTATTTGAAAGCTAAAACAGACAAAACAGCAGGTGATAGAATATTATTTATTTGAAAGCTAAAACAGACAAAACAGCGAGTGATAGAATATTATTTATTTGAAAGCTAAAACAGACAAAACAGCAGGTGATAGAATATTATTTATTTGAAAGCTAAAACAGACAAAACAGCGGGTGATAGAATATTATTTATTTGAAAGCTAAAACAGTCAAAACAGCAGGTGATAGAATATTATTTATTTGAAAGCTAAAACAGACAAAACAGCGAGTGATAGAATATTATTTATTTGAAAGCTAAAACAGACAAAACAGCAGGTGATAGAATATTATTTATTTGAAAGCTAAAACAGACAAAACAGCGGGTGATAGAATATTATTTATTTGAAAGCTAAAGCAGTCAAAACTGCGAGTGATAGAATATTATTTATTAGATATCTAAAACAGTCAAAACAGCTGGTGATAGAATATTATTTATTTGATATCTAAAGCAGTCAAAACTGCGAGTGATAGAATATTATTTATTTGATATTTAAAGCAGTCAAAACTGCGAGTGATAGAATATTATTTACTTGATATCTAAAGCAGTCAAAATTGTGAGTGATAGAATATCTATAGGATATTAAATGAGATTCCATTTGGTACCATTTGGAGTCAAATAATTTTCAGTTGTCATGAGCTTTATTTCACGAGGGACATAAACATGATATGAGATGGAATCTCGTTTAATATCCTATTTATTACCCATAATCAATCTTAATTTATATCACTCGACTTGTTTCGTTTATGTTCCTGTCAGGTTGTAGTGTGCCAAACGATGATGCCACAAGGTGATACGTCCCGCTTGGCGTTCTAGTGGGACGTATCACTTTGATATATGTACCAAGATATTTTTAACCATATGGGTAACAATATTTATCTGATAACTAAAGCAGTGGCCTGGGGCCTGCAAATATTTTTGTAGTTATCAAACCACCGGGCATGGGATTTCTCCAACCCTGATTTTATACCTTGTACTCAGACAACCACTCCCGAACTGCTTTGTGCAGCATGATAGTCAGGAAACAAGACCAACACACAACATCTCGTGATCACAGACTGAAATATTAAACAAAAGTAAAAAGTAGAATATTTTGTTTAAACACACATCTTGCAATCATAGACGAAAATATAAAAACAAGTAAAAACAAATTAGTTTCTCTGTAGACACATATCTCATTATCAAATATGGAAATGTAAAAAATGTAAAAAAAAATCAGTTTTAACACACATCTTGTAATCACAAACTGAAATACAAAACAAATTTAAAAATTCAGTTTCAATACACATCTTGTGATCACAGTCAAATTATATACACGTACATGTATGTACAAAAAAGAAATTCAGTTTCAACACGAATCTCGTAATCAGACTAAAATACAAAACAACAAGTAAAAATTCAGTTTGAAAATGGATCTCATGATCACAGATTGAAATGCGAAAAAAGATAAAATTCAGTTTCAACACGAATCTTGTTATCATAGATTGAAATATATTAAAAAAAACAAGTTAAAAATTCAGTTTCAGTCGATGCTAAAGATATTCTTTACACTGTAATATCAGGCTCTGTTTATCCAGTTTCAACACGAACCTCATTATCACAGACTGAAATATAAAAAAACAAGTCAAAAATTCAGTTTCAGTCGATGCTAAAAGTATTCTTTACATTGTAATGTTAAGCTCTTCGTATCCATACATACGTAAGCGTCCAGAAAAAATGTAGATCAAGTACGCCCAAAATCAAACTATGGCATTTACAGGGCTCGAACTTCACAAAGGAAGGAAATGTTTTATTTAACAACGTACTCAACACATTTTATTTACGGTTATATGGCATCAGACATATGGTTAAGAACCACGCAGATATTGAGAGAGGAAACCCGCTGTCGCCACTTCATGGGCTACTCTTTTCGATTAGCAGCATGGGATCTTTTATATGCACCATCCCACAGACAGGGTAGTATATACCACGGCCTTTGATATGCCAGTCATGGTGCACTGGCTGGAACAAGAAATAACCCAATGGGCCCACCGACGGGGATCAACCCCAGACCGACCACACATCGAGCGAGCGCTTTACCACTGGGCTACATTCTGCCATCCCAAATTAACGACGGCACTGACAGCAATTGTCGTCATTGAGATATAAATTGCCATATGCAGAGATTATCACTGACGGCACAAAAGTGCTGTTGGTAAAGCTCCTCAACAACAAAATATATAGTTTCACCTAGTGTATATTATCTGCCAATATTCAACATTTGTGCATATGAAATATGTACATGTATGTCTACATACAGCAGAATAACCTTTCAGTCAGGTTTATTTGCTACAAATGTCACTTTAAAAACAATTTGCCATAGGCAGGCTCAAAATTGCCGTCGGTGGGCCATTTCACCCCACACCAACCCCCCACACCAATCCCCCACACCAATCCCCCAACGTTAGTGTTTTTAAGCTCTATCTCCTTCTTTAGGTGACATTTCATTATTCCTATTATTTAGTAAAATTGTATTAACTTTAAGTGAAGTAGGGCTAGTGAATTTTTAATGGTGGCTAGTGAATTGTTAATGTTGGCTAGTAATTTTTTTTAATCACTGATCCCATGGCTAGTTGACTTTATAAAAATTCTAGACAGACATATGGTTAAGGACCACACAGATTTTGAGAGGAAACCTGCTGTCGCCACTACATGGGCTACCCTTCCGATTAGCAGCAAGGGATCTTTTATTTGCGCTTCCCACAGGCAGGATAGCACAAACCATGACCTTTGTTGAACCAGTTATGGATCACTGGTCGGTGCAAGTGGTTTAGACCTACCCGTTGAGCCTTGAGGAGCACTCACTCAGGGTTTTGAGTCGGTATCTGGATTAAAAATCCCATGCCTCGACTGGGATCCGAACCCAGTACCTACCAGCATGTAGACCGATGGCCTAACCACGACGCCGGTAAAAATTCTAGAAGCCTTGTGCATATAGGCATAGGGCTAGGGCTTAACTTAACGATGGCATTGCTGTCAGTGACATATAAACTGCCATCGGTTAGGGGTGTCACAGATGGCACTTTTGTGCCGCCGGATAAAAATTACTGCCGTCATTAAACCTTCTTATTGACGGCAAGACGTGTAAACGTGTATGAACATTATCTGCCAGTATTTTGTTTTTACTCCAGAAAATAGCACACATCTCAGGGTTTAATTTGTACAGTGTTTCATTTGTTTATAAAAAGTAGTGCCCATCAGGGTACGGTCCTGGTCATGCACGTACCCTGTGCTGTTGTATAATATATGTTCTCACTGCATTTTACCTTCTCACTTTTGTGTTATGACGCCCCTTTTTGTTTTTCTATGCCCCTCTTTATTTTTAGGCTTCCTGTTATAATTTACAGCATCCAGCTCTGCTATTTCAAAATGCATTGTTTTTTTCACACTGAAAAACAACGATCAGTCTGCACACTGGACATCAAAGGAAACAAGCCGCGTTGTGTACGAAAGTTCAATTGATAAAACAATTCAGTAGCTTACGGCAGTTACCGTAACGTAATTTAACACTATTTTTTGACAGCCTCTATTGTGTTCTTACGGCAGCATATTAGGGCCAACATACCCAAAAAAAAAATCTGTAAGTATGATTTATAATCTGTATGTACGGATTATTTTTTGGGGTATGTTGGCCCTAATACGCTGCCGTATTTCGACAGTCTCCGACTGAAAAAACACTACTTATTTGGCGTCAAATTTGTCACGTGATCAGAACAGTCATTCCATCTTTTGTGTCCACTAACTCATGTCTGATATTTTAACCTCACTTGCAGATTTAATTGGTCGTAACTGATGATTTTTTACTTACTGTTATTTATTCATTCAGCAATTCCTTATAAAATATTAAAAACTTTTAATTTTTGGGGGTGGTGAGGTGGATATCACTGCTTATTAAAACGGAAGTGGTAGTGTTCATTATTAAAATCATTTATCTTGGGTGCCAAATAATATACAGTGGACTCTGTCTAAACCGGATTCTGTGTAATCCGGATCTCTGCGTAAACCGGTCCATTTCTAAAGTCCCGTCCAACTACCGTTTATCTCTTAGATATAAATCTCTGCCTAATCCGTACTCTGTCTACTCCGGACTCCGGACCAAATATCAAGAACGAAAGAACCGTTCATGCATTAATTACCTCTGTCTACACCGGATTGGGATCTGACTGAACGACAGGCTGCTTAATTAGTTGAACAATGATCGTCAATTGCCAAGTAATCAGGACGCCAAATACAAAATGTAATCGCACACGTGTGAAGTTTACTCTTATTGCGGTAGACCGTTAGATCAATCAGATTAATATTAGTGTGTGTGTTGATACCTAACTGATTACACACTTATGAATTCGGCGAGTTATACTTGTCAACCTAACGCATGTATAAATAGGTACGAATCGCTCGTATATTTTGTGTTATCTTATTTCATTTATAATGGCGGAACGACCCCAAAAACGGCAACGTATCGAAATTTCGTTAGAAACTAAAGTCAATTTAATACAAGAATTTGATTCAAATCCAGTCAAAACATGGGATCAAATGTCACTGTCGATCATTCAAGAACCATAACCGGTCCTTTATGTAACCCGGACTATTTCGACGGTACTGTCTAAACCGGTCCTTTATGTAAAAAACGGACTATTTATCGATGGTACGATTCACTCGATGAAGTTGGAAATAAAAGTGAAGAGTCCCGTTTAGACAGAGTCCACTGTATACACCGCCTTTACAAAAAATACTAAAATTTAATGTCATCTTTTTATCAGCTGGCAATAACACCACAATGTGATCGATTCACTCGATGAAGTTGGAAATAAAAAGAACAGAAAAATGTTATCCCACAGCAGGGGATCGCTTAAAAAATTTTTTTATTATTTTTCAGATATCATAAAATATTTGTTAAAATAATAATATTAAAACTTTGATCGGTTTAAGAAAACGAATACCCATGAATTTCAGACCGACACTTTGTTAATTTTTGTTTATTTAAATGGTGGGGTGGGGTGGGGGGCGACAATCCTCCTTTAATTTTCACCCAGCGAGAATACTGTGTACAATTTAATGTCATCCACTGAACAATTTTCATGTCATATTCACCGAAAACTTGGGCAACTTGTCTCAGAAACACCAGATTCCGTTAAATATTAGCTTATGCTAGTAGTCCATGATTCCATTTATAATAAATTCTTGCTTACTGAAGTTTATTGACATACATTGAAGAAATTTGACTACATGTACATATAGAAAAATAACCTTTCAGTCAAGTTGAATTGCTGCAAAAGTCAGTTTAAAAAGAATTGCCGTCGGCATACTCAAAATTGACGTCGGTGGGCCCTTTTACCGACGGCAATTTGTGTTTTTAATTACTGTGTGTGATAAATTCTTAAGTTCGAGCCCTGGGCTATTCTGCCGTACACCTAACAAACAATGCATTTCGGGTCAATCTGAATAAAAATAATTGTTTAGACATTTTCTTCAAAGATCGTACCTGTACATGTATACATGTAACAATCTGCCAAAATAATCAAACAAACTTGCTGACCTCAAAACATTTCACCTAAAAACCTGTAAAATGTTAAGCAGAAATGAATTTCTGAATATTCACAACTCTTCAACTGGCTATAAATAACATTACTACACTCTGCTGTGCCCTGGACACACTCAACACATTTTTATTTATGATCACATGGATGAAGTTTGTTTTGTTTAACGACATTTGCTGTGTCTGAGGAAATATGAGAAATTTAATGAAAGCTTTCTCAACCTCTTTGCATTCTCAAATTCCATAAATCTGCTTAAGCTATTCCTCTTTGTTAGAATAGTCAATCTTCAAATAGCCTGAAATACATGGGGGTCTTGTATGGAAGACAAACTCGTATGGGGGAAAAGGCAGTGAACTCGTACTGATATATCCAATACTGTATAGCAACTTGTGTGTAGTTTTTATGCAGAGTTTGACAAATCCGCTAGCCAAACGTCCGTGGCTAGTGGTTTTTAAATTTGGGCTAGTGAGAAACGCAAAACCTGCATGCATCGTTTACGGTTTCTGTCGCAGAAAATAAGTCTAATGACATGCGTGTTTTGATTATAGGTGACTGCCGTTGACACGCAAATAGTTGATTGATGGGGACAAAATAAAAACAAGTGTCAAAATACACATTTAAGAGAAATATCAAAGTATATCTGCATATCCATACAACCCCATACAAGTTCACCATTATTTTTTCCATACGAGTTTGTTTTCCATGGATACAAGTTTTCCATTCATACGAGTTAGTTTCCATACGAGTTCACCGCATCCCATATACCCATTCACAGACATGAATACTCAAGATCAAATTAACTTTATTAGATGATTAAATATATCTGTTGCAGTTGTATTTAATCATGACAACTGTGACTAGACAAACATTATACCTTTTCAATTTCATTTTGATTCTTGATCTACAATTGCATTTCAATATCAAGAGGCAGCGTTACAGTCTAAGAATACACAGCCTATCAAATATGTTAAAGACAGAATTTCTTTTGCAGACTGCAGCAATCGTATCAATCACACCCCTTCCACGTTCCTAAAAGGCACCACTGAACAGACCTACAGACATCTATGCTAGACTCTGACCGATTGACCTAGTAAATGAGCTATATTATAATTTTATAAAGACAGTGGTACACTGAATTTCATAGTCTGACATCTTCATTTGTTAACACTGTGACATTCATAAGCCTAATTACCTGCACAAAGTATCACAATACCACTCGGGCACCTGCAAAACATAAACTGGTTAACTTCTATCTTTTTGATTTGTTGTTTTTAAAGCGCAACATCGATTTCTAATATCAGTGTATTGTCAGTCTGCCGTAAAGTGGTCTATCGTTTTATTTCTATGAAAGCTATCTGGTAGACAACCGATTATAGGAATGCTTTTGTCGGGGCTCCGTTTTACTAAGCCTCGATGGTCTCGTGGTTATGGCTGGTAGGTACAGATTTCGCAGCCCGGTACCGGCTCCCATCCAGAGCGAGTTTTAACGACTCAATGGGTAGGTGTAAGATCACTACACCCTCTCTTCTCTCTCACTAACCACAAACCCTTTGTTCTGGACATACAGCCCAGATAACTGAAGTGTGTGTCCAGGACAGCGTGCTTGAATATTATTTGGATATAAGCACGAAAATAAATTGAAATGAAATGAAATACTAAGCGATCTTAGCTCTAAAATCACCCTAAGATCGTTTCTTAAAACGGAGCCCAAACCGTGAAATAGCAATTCTATTTTTAATAGTATAAAATGCAAATTATATACATATAGTTATTATTTTAGTTTTTGAAATAAAATTAACTCTGTGCATTAGTTGTGTTGAAATGTATTTAAAGGCCTTGGAATATACACCCAGGTATAAATATTATATGCTTAAAGTTTGCTTTGTTTAATAACACCACTGTTTAAGAACATTGATTAATCGTTGGCTATCATTTTATAATTCTGACAGTCTTCAGTGGAAACCAGCTGCAGTTTCCATTATCAGCCAGGGGTCTATAACATGTACTTTTCTACAGACAGCACAGCACATACCATGGTCGTTGGGGAGCAACTTGGGATAAGGCAGTGGCGTAGGCAGGATCACGTGATGTACGTCTCGAAATAGATCGCCGAGCTTTGTAATTATGGCGACAGAGTGTCACGAAGCGTAGCTGAATGTGGGTGCTGTCGGATTTATTTCTGTAGTATGTGTATTAGTGATTAATATGTGGATTTTTTTTTTTTTTTTATCAGTTAACTCGAAAATGATCGATGTAAAGGTATTTGACGTCAAACATAGGATTGGTGTGGTATTAGAGTGGGAATCTTTGCCAACTTTTTGGTTGTCAGGAATTGCCAAAAAAAAATACATAGGTTGGTCTCTGACTGTAATGAGAGCGTATAACTGTCCAAATGTCCGTCTAGCTCTCTTACAGTCAGAGTACTCGGGCTAAATAGAGGGAAGCAACTCGCCGTGCACGTTAAGAAAAGTATTAACTTAACGTGCTCCGTGCACTAACATTTTGAGTGACCCTGCAAAGGAACACATTGATTTTTGCCCATCCTGACAGTACTTCAATACTTGTATACCATAATGGTGTATGATACTATCCTGCAATTGTGTATTTTAAAAAAATACCACAATCTGTAACTTTTCTTTTTTCAAACGAACCCTGTTAAACATTCATTGGTAACTGTTAGAGTATATCATTTCATTATTTACGATATTTTTTAAATTTTATTTTTCAAACAAACTGTATTATTTATTGTATAACATGATCACTTTTATACACAAATTACTTATGTTGCGTCCTAAATATAAAATGTCTAAATATTGTAGTATAACGACTTCCTTGCCAGATTTTGGTAAATCATGGCCACCTTCAGAAAAGGTTATTTATGTTTTTTATTTTCTTGATAATTTTCAAGGGATTTGATCAGTTTACAACTGTCATCTAAATTGCAATAAATAGTATATTAAAAATTCAATTGGTATAAATTTTTGCTTAATTAGTTTCATGACAGGTGTTAGAATTTGACATGTTTAAGTGGAAGAGATGCGCTCCATCCGAACATAGCTTGAACTGACTGGTCACGCAGACAAATTTTTAAGGCAGAGTTGCAAAATAGACCTACTGAAAATGCAACAAAATACCCTAAATATTTTGTATATATAGTGGACTCTGTCTAAACTGGATTCACTTGAGGTTGGGGGCGAGACGTAGCCCAGTGGTAAAGCGCTGGCATGATGCGTGGTCGGTTTGGGATAGATCCCCGTTAGTGGGCCCATTCCCCATTGGGCTATTTTTCGCTTCAGCCAGTGCACCATGACTGGTACATAAAAGGCCGTGGGATGGTGCCTATTCTCGGAACCGAACATACGGGTACTTCGACCCCTGGCCGCCATTGTTTATCACGTGACGCAGTGAAGCTTCTCCTTAGTTATGTATGGTTTGATAGTGAAATGAGGCAACTTTGGTCGATCATTTACAACAGTTAACGGTCACGATGCCTAACTCATGTTGTGCAGTTGGCTGCATAAACCATAACATGATGTTAAAAAAAATATCATTTTACAAATTTCCAAAAGAAGAGACTAGGCGCCGCTTGTCGGTAGGGTCATTTAAACGACAAACCTGATGGAATTCCATGGCTTCCCTCACTGAATGTGACTATGTTGACTTTAATGTTGTTACTTGTTGACACCAACAGAGATTAATTTAGCAAACAAAATGGTTAAAGCATGTGCAGTGATACAAATCCCACATTATACTGTAAATAAAATATTCCATCGTCTTCCAACAAAACGATGCATCCAGTTCTTGAATAAAGAGTATATTCCTTTATCATTAAATTTGTGTGGTCTTTATTTTTCATTTAATCTTAGTTGCTTGGATATTATCTATACTTGTATTTATTTTGCCATACCACAGCTACTACATCTTATTTATTTATTTTTTAATTTTAAAATAAAGTTTATACTGCTAAATTACACACATATAATAATTATAATATAGGCGTAAATTCTTTTTTAAACTTTTTTTTTTTTTGGCAAATATGTCTGTAGCAGGCCTGCAGTAAGAAAAAATAGGTCGTCCCCCCCCCCCTCCCCCTCCCCCGTGTTTAGTATTTACTTTGGTGCAGAGGGTAAATAATGTGTGTGTGCCTTTGTTTCAGTATATATATATATATATGCTAAATTTCTAGGGAATATATACATACATATATACACACACACACATTAGTGATTTCCCTAGAAATTTGTAAAGGCATGGTAGACCAAACACTTTTGGGGCATTTTCACCATTTTTAGGGCACTTTTTTCCATTAAAAATACACAAAAATTAACTGAAATAAACATTAATGTAATTTATGTGCTTGCTTTAATAAATGAATGGCAAAAAGATGTAAAAGGCATATTTTATTAATTAATAATACCTTTTTGTGTGTTTTATAAAGGCAATTTTAGAATTAATTAGTGAAAAAGGCTTATTTAATCTCAGGGCAGCATGGTGCTGATTAAGGCAAGATGGTGCTAGACTATTGAGGCATGGTGCTGCACCGTGCTAAAACAAGCTAGGGAAAACACTACACATACATATACATAAATATAAAAATCTATTCTATTGTGGATCAATGTAATTTGGTGGTTGTGGTACATTTGTAAATTTTACTTGTTCAAGTTCGAGGACTAACCTTTTTACATATATATGTAGTTGCATGGTATTCTACAGTTCAGTGTGTGTTTGTGTGTGTGTGTGTGTGTGTGTGTGTGTAATCTGCTTTAGAAATTACTTAATGGTCAACTGCCATATCTGATATTTGTTTTCCATTTTGAAAACACTGTTTGACATGGAGAATATAGCATTTAACTATCTCATTCATATATTTTCCTTGAATATGCTACATAAGTGCATCTACATGAGGTAATTTAACCCAGGTTAAAAGCAACTTAGGTTAAATATGTGTAGTCTAGTAGAAGGCATACCGATATAGATCAGTTTATTAACAACCATATTTGCCTCCTTTCTCCAGCTATATACTATTAAAAATTAGTTTTGTAGATATTACTTAAATTGAACTGCAATAACAATTCCAATACAGCACAAGACTGAACAAGAAAATATCTGCAATATCCATTGACTAGATATAAAACAACACCAATGTTATACATATATATATTAACCATTATTTACTCAGGTAAGTTTTTGTGTTTTATTACTAAATATACCAGGTTAAACCCTATTATTAAAACATTTGCATGTTTGTTTGACGAGGTAACACTTGTGTTTTATTAGGTTGCAGACCTCGACATGAAAATAACTGAGGGAACTGATTATTTGCTCCCTAATGTAGTTTATGGGGGGCAATCTAAAATATTACCATATTGATACTACATGTATATAAATTCACATGCCAAAGGAAACTATATATTATTCTCCTTGAAACTAATCTCAGGTGTGATGGGTAAGTAGAGAGATATTGCTCCCCCTAGATGTCAAGGTCTGAGGATGGCTATATTTTATTATTGCTATTTTTTGTTGCCTACATTCAGCTGGTAAGGAAGGGCAACATCATGTGGTAATTTTGCAGTCTGTAAAAACAAAAGCATTTAATTATTTCAAGAAACTGTATTTTGTTTTAAGAATAAAAGAATGTATTCAGTGGAACATTATACTGTTGCCATTACATCTATATAATAAGATATGACAATAATACTATTGTAATTTTGAACTTGTAAAGTAACAACTTTGCCATTGTTTAATTATTACATATTATTTGGAAATAAAATAATTATTAAATCATAAAAATAATTAACTTAATCATGCATACAAATTTTATTATAAATACAAATTATATATTTTGTAGCCCACATCATAATTATTATATTAATAATTATCTTATCATTTCAAAATTGTTAAATTTTATAATTAACATTACCTGAAAATTGCATCAACAAAAATTATATTCTGCCCAACCTGCCCTGTCCCCTCGACATTCAAAGTACACGGAAACACATTGGTACTAAATATAGATTATACTAATTCAGATTCCCATTGTTCGTTTCTCTTATATGGCAACCCAAGCTGTTATAATACACATAAGACGTATTGCAACTATGTGTTGGCTACAGAAAATAAATGACAATATATAAGGCATGTAAAAAGTTAATATGATAACTTTATTCTATGTAAACCAGTAATCACTAAGGCTTTGCTTCACCCCCAAAGACCCAGATGATCGGTAACTAGGCCGTGTGACGTCACGCTGGTTCCGAGAATAAAAGATCCCTTGCTGTTAATTGAAAAGAGTAGCCTATGAAGTGGCGACAGTGTGTTTCCTCCCTCAATATCTGTGTGGTCCTTAACCATGTCTGACGCCATATAATAATAACCAAAAATAAAATGTGTTGAGTGTGTTGTTAAATAAACCATTTTCCTTTCTTCACTTGAGAATGATAAAATATGCTGTTTTAGACAGTGCTGGTGTACACAAGAGTTCGTCCAGAGTCATCAGAAAATACTAACGTAAATAAAACGTCATTTTGACCAAGCTGTGAAAGCTAGGCTAAGCAATACTTGTCTTAGTGATTGGTATAAACCTGAAAGATATTTGTGTTTCTAAGAAACCAATAAAAATCAAGATAAACAAAATATGACGGGTCATCAGTGAGAAGCGAGCTGGGATACCATTTCGGACCCGCTATTGTAAATTCCGTAAGACCGTGCAGAACGGAAGCATCATTCGTATTTATGCATGTACTAGTTTTGATAAAACAACAGATCGGTAAGATACAATGCAGGTATGAACACATACAAATAATAATCCAATTTATCTTGCTACCTACACCCAGACCTGTCAACCTTTAGACAAGAGAAAGCAGGAGGTGTGTGTTGAAAAAGCAGGAGATTTTGTCAAAAAGCAGGAGATTTTTAAATTCACACAATTTAACCCAAAATCGCAAGATTTAAAAAAAAACATTATTACAATAAGTTATATGAATACTTTATAATGTCATATATACTTCTTAACCTTAGATCTTGGCATTAAAAAAAAAAAAAAATTATTAATTTTTTTTTTTTTTTTTTTTTTTTTTAAAGTTTAAATATTATTATGATTTAATACATATTTAAAAAAAAAAAAAATATTATCCAAAAATGTTAAGAACATGAACAAGAAATAAAATTTTTAATAGTACATACATTACGGTATTACACTTACAGCCTTACAGGTTGCGTTACATTATCATTTGTGGTTAGTGTACCTAAGTACCAAAGACAAATTTATATAAATCTTATAAATTAATATTCAGTTTTTACTATAATGAGGAACGGTGGCGTGGTACTTATTTAAAATCATTATAATGATGCAATAAACATTGTATTTTCATTAATCATAAGTAAAACCTCATTACGGACATCGTGTGAAATATACCGGAATTATACCCATTTCCGTGAGTAACTTTATGTCAATGTCAAACACAACATTTTTTAATTGTACAAAAATAATTTCTTGAAGTGTACCCTTATAACCAACATTTTACTGCACAAACATACAAAATTAACTGACACAAGTATGTTTATACAGTTAATTGGTCTTTTCGTTGTCTTGCTGTGACATGTGATTTTAACATGCATCGTGTGTATCGCTGTCAACTCGGAGTCTGGCAGTTCAGATTCGTCATAGTTGCATTATGTAATCCAGTGGGAAGACATTTACAATTCAGAGGTGTTATTAGAACTAAATTGGATAGTTTTTTTTTTTTTATATGGCAACACTGAATGTCAATACACAGCCTGTTGAATTAGCGGCAACACGCTTTGTAGCCATTACGATGACAACAAACATTATAATTACATGTCATTTTATAAACTCCATGTGCTTTTTTAACAATATAAATAGGCTATCCCACAATTTTCACTTCGGCAAAGGTTAAACAGTCGGGACAATTCGGCCTGTTACATTCTCAGAAGCCGAAAGTAGTCGACATTTGCCGAATGAGAAAAAAAGGCAGAGTTACTTCCCTTCTGTTATTTTGACAAAAGAGGATCGATTTTTTTTTATACTTACAAAAATGTCATTTAAAAGGAGAAACTGTCTCCCGCACAGGGGAAAGGAGATTTGATCAAATACCGGGAGACTCCCGCGGAATCCGGGAGGGTTGACAGGTCTGCCTACACCTGTTACAACAGGTGTGGTTCATTGTTTATTAAGCCTTCAAAGAGGTGCAATTAGTTCATAAAACTTTCTTTGGTGTCCTAATTACTGGGGAACTGCCATCATTGTTTAAAAAGTGACCACTGGCAGACAGTACAGGTAAGATCGCATGCCGGTGGAGACAGATCTAATTAGTATATAAAAAAAAGTCTGTAATAGACGGCATCCGGTGTAGGCAGAGTTTTATTCCTAATAAATTAACGGACTTTAAAACTCTGCCGGTTTAAAAAGTGCTGGTTTTGACAGAGTCTAATATATAGATATATATATATATAAATAAATACCATTTTCGAAAACCATACTATTTTAAAATGGGGAATTTAAAAACGAAAAACCACACAATCTTGACTGTTGGCAGTGTTGCAGAGATTTACCAGATATTCTGTGGGTCTGAATATAGAAGAAAGCGGCTTCCCAGAAGAAAGTGGCTCTGAAAATTCCCAATTTCTGTACTAAAAATTCCCAATATATATACATATATTTAATTATGTCTGTTCTAATAAATCAATTTAACAGTGGTGTACTACCGGTACATCATTCAGTGGCCTGAAAACATATCTCACACATGATGTACTTTTGCTAATATTCCCAATCCCATCATACGTGGGACCCTGACAAAATAATCTGGATGAATCCCTGTAAGCATAAGCTGAAGAGAACATACAGTGTGTTTCAAATAATCCTGTTTTTGTCTCAGACCTGAATCAGGGGGCGGGATCAAGCCCAGTGGTAAAGCGTTCGCTTGATGTGCGTTCGGTCTGGGATCGATCCCCATTGGTGGCCCCATTGGTGGGCTCCAGCCAGTACACCATGACTGGTATATCAAAGGCCGTAGTATGTGTTATCCTGTCGGTGGGATGGTGCATATAAAAGATCCCTTGTTGCTTATCGAAAAGAGTAGTCCATGAAGTGGCGACAGCGGGTTTCCTCTCAAAATCTGTGTGGTCCGTAACCATATGTCTGATGCCATATAACCGTAAATAAAAATGTGTTGAGTGCGTCATAAAATAAACCATTTCCTTCCAGACCTGAAAATCGGTGTAGACTAGTTTACACGTACATGAAAAAAACTAGTGTTTCTACCAGATAGAAATCTTTGGGTATGGCACTATGGAATAAAATGCAACCACAGTCAATAGGCCACCCCCAGAAAGGAAAAGGGTTAAGTTTAGGATTAGGGTTAAGAAAATCATATAGTAATGATAAGAGTAATTAATTATGTCAAAAGGTTAACTGAAAAAAAAACCATGTGCAAAATATTTGGATATGGCACCATACCTGTTTTACCCTCTGGCAAAAACCCTGACTGTATGTTCTCTTCAGCTAATGGTCACAATCATAAAATGTTTTGCCAACATTATAAACCTCAAGTATTTACTAGTGAAGAAATTCTTGCAATTTTCTCCAATTGCAGCTGTATAATGATGTAACTGGCCTCAGTGGCGTCGTGGTTAGGCCATCGGTCTACAGGCTGGTAGGTACTGGGTTCAGATCAAGCATCAAGCAAGCGCTTTACCACTGGGCTACATCCCGTCTCATGTTTAGATTGGCAAAAGTATGAATAACACTTTTCACTTGTTATTGGGGATGCTCATACATCATTATTAGTGGTAATTATGGTCATTCTGTTTCAGGTTTACTGTTTGTTCCCCGGTGTTACCAAGTTCGACATGGGGGGAAGATCAACATTCAGAAACCGAGGAAGGGGACTGTGGAGCGGAGAACATTCGAGGCTCTCACCGAACCACTTCTGAGTGTCGAGTTACGGAAACCCTCGGAGATATGTGCAGAGAAACGATTAAAACTCATAAACACACTGAAAGAGGTACATGCAGGGCTTATAGATTATAGTATAGCCCCACTCCCATGGCTAGTGATATTTAATGTTGGGCTAGTAAATACAACTTCTAGATTATAGTATAGCCCCACTCCCATGGCTAGTGATATTCAATGTTGGGCTAGTAAATAACTGTTATTGCCATGCCCGACAGCTAGTGAAATAAAATACTAGTAGTCAAATGTTGCAATTAAGTCTATTTTGTAAATATAAATAGCCTGCCCCTGCCCTCAACCCCCCAATGTTTTTGTTTTTTTAAACTCTATCTCCCTGTTTAGGTGACATATCTGATTATTAGTATTATTTAGTAAAATTATATTAACTTTAATGGCTAGTAAATGTTTTAAATCACTGATCCCATGGCTAGTGGATTATATAAAAATTCTAGAAGCCCTGGGTACATGTAAAACAGAATGTACACGAAGGAATGTTTGTAGATATTTTGGGCGGGATTTAGCTCAGTCAGTTGAGTGCTCGCTTGAGGTGCTTGCATCGCAGGATCGAACCACCTTGGAGGATCCATTCAACTGACTGGGGTTTTTTTTTCTCATTCCAACCAGTGCACAACAACTGGTCAAAGGCCATGGTATGTGCTTTTCTGTCTGTGGGAAAGTGCATATAAAAGATCCCTTCCTGTATTAGGAAAAATGTAACAGGTTTTCTCTGATGACTTATGAGTCAGAAATATCAAATGTTTGACATCTAATAGCCAGAGATTAATTAATCAATGTGCTCTAGTGGTGTCGTTAAATAAACAAACTTTTTAATATAACATAACAGCCAGGGCTAGCTCCGGCACTGGCCAAATTCGCCAATAGCGAATTTTGAAAGCAGTTGGCGAATTTTATTTCATGTAATAATTGACATTTTAAAGAAAATATCTGTTGATTTCTGCAATTTTTGAAGTTTAATAGACATTTCGGCGATAATGTTTTGCTCACCCTGAGCTAGTTGTTATTAACAACACACATTTAAAATAAAGAAATGTAAACGGTTTCATGTTTTCATTATAAAACAATTTTCAGGAACAAGTCACATTTGAGAAACAGTAAGTACCATGTAATATAAGGCACAGCAATTTTGGCTGTGAGACTGATTAATTTTCAAGGGATTGAGGCATATGACTATTATGGCATTACGGCTATTTTGCTGCATGGTCCACTGTTAAATTTGTACCCTGACTTTTTATCTCATAGTTGCAAAAAAACAAGAAGCAATAAAGTCAGCTATGCTGTAACTATTTTAATCTGATTCACAGATTGGCTGTGAGAATGGAGTCACCGGAGTAAAGAATAAAATTAAGTGTGGGGGGGGGGGGGGGGGGGGGGGGGTAAGAAAAGGTTTTTGTTCAACACCACCACTGGAGCACATTGACTTTAAGTAGTTGGATGACAATAACCCACGATTAATAAATTACTGTGCTCTTGTGGTGTCATTTCAACCCAAAACAAACAAAAAATCCCAAAAGAGTCAGTATAAAGAAAACCATCTAGTTGCACACCTATGTCTAGTTGTCTTTATTGTTGGTTTGTAAACTGTATTCCTTGTTTTGGGTCGGGACATAGCCCAGTGGTAAAGCACTCACCTGATGTGCGGTAGGTCTGGGATCGATCCCCGTTGGTGGGCCCACTGGACTATTTCTCATTCCAGCCAGTGCACCACGATTGGTGTATCAGAGACATTGGTATGTGCTGTCCTGTCTGTGGGGTGTTGCATATAAAAGATCCCTTGCTACTAATGAAAAAAATGAAGCGGGCTTCCACTCTAAGACTATGTGAGACTTACCAAATGTTTGACATCCAATAACGAGTGATTAATAAATCAGTGTGTTCTAGTGGTGTCGTTAAACAAAATAAACATGGGGGGTTTGGTTTTGGGGTTTTGGGTTTTTTTTTTTTAATTCTTTATTTTTATTATTATAAATTTTTTGTATTATTGGCAAAGGTACAATTTATAAAACATATTACAAAATACAAGGAGAACGAACAAAACAATATACACACAGCACGTAATTAAATACAAAAAGTAATTGAAAAAAAAGTATGTACAGCTGATGTTTCAGGAAGGTACAACAAGTATTTAAACCACATGGGTTATTTCACAACAGATCTCCTATTTACACGACTTATATATTTGCATAGATTAAATCAACCTTAAAAAAACATTTATTATATATATTATTTATAAACAGATACATTAAAAACCAGTTGATTAAATCAACCTTAAAAAAACTCCCACTTTTTCCTCTTGTTTTTCTTGTAGGTAAACCCATATGAAGAATTTGTGTTCCGGCGCTATAAGCAGATGTTTGAGTCACACAGTATGATCATTGCCTGTCAGTTGTTGCCGGTGAAAGCCAAGGAACAGACTGAGTTGCGGAATAAACTGCTCAAGAAGGGCATGGATTTGAAGTGCTTCAGTAACAACCTCATGAAGTAAGCCTCTTCTGCTTGGGGGCGGCATTTCGCTTGGTTTGGGGGGGGGGGGGGCGTAGCCCAGTGGTAAAGCTTTCGCTTTATGCGCTATCGGTTTAGGATCGATCCCTGTCGGTAGCCCCATTGGGTTATTTCTCGTTCCAGCTAGTGCTCCACATTTGGTATAAGAAAGGCCGTGGTATGTATTATCCTGTCTGTGGGATGGTGCATATAAAAGATCCCTTGCTGCTAATCGAAAAAGAGTAGCCTATGAAGTGGCGATAGCGGGTTTCCTCTCTCAATATCTGTGTGGTCCTTAACCATATGTCTGACGCCATATAACCGTAAATAAAATGTGTTGAGTGCGTCATTAAATAAAACATTTCCTTTAATTTTCCTTCGCTTGGTCGATGAGGGTAAGACAGAACCCCAGCCCTCCATGTTAACTTTTCCATCTATACATGTGTTTTTATATAGATAATATGGAATGTTTTAGTTGCCAAATGAAAAAAAATGGTCGCTGTGTGACCAAATCGGTCGCGATGTAGAGGGCTACATAGCCCTGATAAATGGTTGATCTGGGATTGATTCCCGTCAGTGGGCCCATTGGGCTATTTCTCGTTCTAGCCAGTGCTCCACAACTGGTATATCAAAGGCTGTGGTACATGTTTGTGCTGCTCTGTTTGTGGGATGGTGCATCAGGCTTTCTGTCAAATAATAATTTGAGGGTATGTAATAAAAATGAAATAGATCATAAGTACCAATAGTAGGTGGTTATGGGTTAGAAATCTTTTGAGCCAGTGCACCATGACTGGTATATGAAAGGCTGTGATATGTGCTATTCTGTCTGAGGGATGGTGCATATAAAAGATCCCTTGCTACTAATAAAAAAATGTAGCAGATTTCCTCTCTATGACTATATGTTAAAATTACCAAATGTTTGAAATTCAGTAGCCGATGATTAATAATCAATGTGCTCTAGTGGTGTCATTAAACAAAACAAACTTTAAGAAATCTTTTGAAATTGGACAGAGAATTTCACGTACTTTGACCAGTTTTAAATAGTTCGCTTACTATAATTTTTATATAAATTAAAAAAATGTATCCATTAATTTCCACGATTTTCGGGTAGGTAATTTGACCCTTCATACTTTCTGACAAAAAGCATGTGCATTGAAAAGATCCCTTGCTTCTAATGGAAAGGTTTCCTCTCTCAATATCTGTGTGGTCCTTAACCATATGTCCAACGCCATATAACCGTAAATAAAATGTGTTGAGTGTGTCGTTAAATAAAGCATTTCCTTCCTTCCAATAGCTAATAATTGATAAATCAGTGTGCTCTAGTGGTGTCATTAAACATTTGAATGATCTTTAATTTTAGACCGGTCGATAGAGCATTCATTTGATATGGACCGGCCTCGGTGGGGTCGTGGTTAGGCCATCGGTCTACAGGCTGCTAGGTACTGGGTTCGCATCCCAGTCGAGTCATGGGATTTTTAATCCAGATACCGAATCCAAACCCTGAGTGAGTGTTCCGCAAGGCTCAATGGGTAGGTGTAAAACCACTTGCACCGACCAGTGATCCATAACTGGTTCAACAAAGGCCATGGTTTGTGCTATCCTGCCTGTGGGAAGCGCAAATAAAAGATCCCTTGCTGCCTGTTATAAAAGAGTAGCCTATGTGGCGACAGCGGGTTTCCTCTAAAAAACAGTGTCAGAATGACCATATGTTTGACGTCCAATAGCCGATGATAAGATAAAAAATCTATGTGCTCTAGTGGCGTCGTTAAATAAAACAAACAAACTTTTCATTTGATATGCTTGGATTGTAGGATCAAAGCTTCTCAGTAGACTCATTGGGTTTTTTTTCCTCTGCCCACAGACATTGAAATCAACATAGTGACTGGTAACCTATAAGTTATGACACATTTATGAAGTTTACAATTTTCATTATTGTAATCCCAACACAAATATGTCGATCCTTAAATTAAGTTAACCATACATGTACATGCATGTTGCTGTACCTTGAAAGGGGCGAGGCGTAGCCCAGTGGTAAAGCACTTGCTTGATGTGTGGTCAGTTTGGGATCGATCCCCATTGGTTGGCCCATCGGGCTATTGCTAGTTCCAGCCAGTACACCATGACTGGTATATTAAAAACCACGGTATGTACTATCCTGTCTGTGGGATGGTGGATATAAAAGATCCCTTGCTGCATTAGGGTTTCCTCTGATGACTACGAGTCAGAATTATCAAATGTTTGACATCAAATAGCCTGTGATTAATTAATCAATGTGCTCTGTTAAACAAACTTTCACTCACAAAGTTTACAATTTCCATTATTATAATCCCTTCACAAATATGTCGATACTTAAATTGAATTAACCATACATGACAGTTGTATGTCGCTATACCTTGAAATGTGCTGGGGTGTCACTAAACAGATATTCTTTTCCTTTTGTTTATAATTAATTTCTATATTTACTAAATGTTTTTCAGGCGAGCAGTTGAAGATACCAAATGGGCCAATATGGCTGCCTTGTTTAGTGGTAAAAATGTTTATGTTGTCAGCAGTACGCCCAATGTTGCCAGCATGATGAAGATCTTGCAGAAATCACGTGAAGTTTATGTGCTTGGTATGTAGTCAGGATATATTGTGTTTTTTTCCCAAATTATATTCACTTTGAAAAATATATTGTAATAAGGTTAGATCCAAGGGGGTGACAATTTTTGTTTTTAATGCCTCTTTTTGTTTTGTCTTTTCTAAGACTCGATATCCAAATTACCAAATGTTTGACATCCAACAGCGAATGTTTAATAAATCAATTTGCTCTAGTGGTGTCATTAAACAAAATAAATGTTAATATTATCAGTATGGTAAATTTTCAATTGACTAGGCATTTCGCTAATCATGATTTTGAAAACAAAATGTTCCCTGTATTACTGTTATAAAATTACATTCACCTGAATACTTGTTTTCACTACATAATTTTAAGAGATTGATACACAATTATAAAACATTAAACAGTAAAATTGGTAATCAGTTTTCAATTTCAAGATTTTAAAAACAAAACGTTCCCTGTATTACTGTTATAAATTACCATTCACCTGAAGCCGTGTGTCCTTGTTTTCAGGTGGTCTGGTTGAGAACTACCTGCTGTCTAAAGAAGGCTTACAGAGGTGTGCCAAGCTGCCGGGTATTGAGGGTCTGTACGGGGAGCTGGTCCACGTGTTGAATTCGTGTGCGTCTCGCACGCACAGCCTGCTCGGCCAACACCAGCAGACACTGTCCTCATATCTAGAACAGCACGTCAAACAGGAGCAGGATGATTCAGAGAGGAGCAGTTAGCATGCGAAGAAAAAACTTATATAAAATTTAAAACTGAATTTGTGAAAGGCATATCTAGAACAACACGTCAAACAGGGTCAGGAGGATACAGAGAGGAGCAGTTAGCATGCGAAGAACAAATAAGAACATTTTTTAAAACTGAATTTGTGAAAGGGAGGGTCGTATCTAGCGTGTTATGAGTCAAAAGGGAAGTTATCCCGCCCTGAAAAAGGTGCTCTATTTTAAAAAGCAATTCCACATGATAGAAGTGCCTTGTATGATAAAGCAATGAAATCATAATAGTGCATTCGTATAGTGTGGTGTCGCCTTTAGTGTCCCGCTAGTCCAGATGGAAAAGAGCCATTCTTACTGTGTCCCCATTTTCATTTTACTTTCCTGCCCTTCCTCTCCCCCTTATCTCCCACCCCCGATTATTTTAGGTTGAGGCACTGGTGTAGTTTAGGGGAATCTCCTACCAAATCATGCCTCTTTCCCCCCCCCCCCACCTCTTTTATTAATATTTTCTTGAAACCCATAACACGACTTTTAGACACTGTGGGTGCCTCCTTCCCCCCCCCCCCCCCCCCCCCCCCCCCCCCCCCCCCCCAATAGACAATTCTGCCTACGCAAATGAACGTCATTATGTTTTATTATAATATAAATGCATGTAAATCTTGAATGTGGCTAAAATAAGACTGACTGTGGCTAACACTGTTTATAGTAAATTATGACCTATACTTAGTGGTTAAATCAGCATAGTAACGTGACTAGGGGATAAATACCTTCTGGAAATTTATCCCATTGTTTATTGTAACCTAACATACTCATAAAAATCACGTCTCAATATTTAAGCAACTTCTTGTTTTGTCTATCAAAACAGTTCATTGCCAGGAAAGGCAAGTGATTATTCCTGCTCCCCTCAACACTCTCCTGGAAAGGCTAGTGATTATTCCTGCTCCCCTCAACACTCGCCTGGAAAGGCTAGTGATTATTCCTGCTCCCCTCAACACTCTCCTGGAAAGGCTAGTGATTATTCCTCCTCCCCTCAACACTCGCCTGGAAAGGCTAGTGATTATTCTCCAACACTCTCCTGGAAAGGCTAGTGATTATTCCTGCTCCTCACAACACTCGCCTGGAAAGGCAAGTGATTATTCCTGCTCCCCTCAACACTGTCCTGGAAAGGCAAGTGTTTATTCCTGCTCCCCTCGACACTCTGGAAAGGCAAGTGATTATTCCTGCTCCCCTCGACACTCTCCTGGAAAGGCTAGTGATTATTCCTGCTCCCCTCAACACTCACCTGGAAAGGCTAGTGATTTGATTATTCCTGCTCCCCTCAACACTCACCTGGAAAGGCAAGTGATTATTCCTGCTCCCCTCAACACTCCTGGAAAGGCTAGTGATTATTCCTGCTCCCCTCAACACTCCTGGAAAGGCTAGTGATTATTCCTGCTCCCCTCAACACTCACCTGGAAAGGCAAGTGATTATTCCTGCTCCCCTCAACACTCTCCTGGAAAGGTAAGTGATTATTCCTGCTCCCCTCAACACTCTCCTGGAAAGTTTTAGGAAATTGACCAACGTGATCGCCTTGCAAGATCATTTTTAATAAAATGTAATTTAAATTTCTTGTGATATGCTACCATTTAAGGAGAATGATCTCCTTGATGTTGCTCATGAAACGTTTAAAGTTAGTTTATTTTGTTTAACAACACCACTAGAGCACATTGATTTATTAATCATCAGCTATTGAATGTCATTTGGTAATTTTGACATAGTCTTCAGAGAAAACCAACTACATCTTTCCATTGACAGCAAGGAATCTTTTATATGCACCATGCCACAGACAGGATAGCACATACCACGACCTTTGACCATTTGTGGTTGCTCATGAAGAAGATTATTAGAATGTCTTATGTGCACGTTTTCAGGGCTCGAAATTAAGAATTTGTACCTTACAGCACTTCCGAAATGTTTTGCCTGAAGGAAAATCCTTACCTACAGCAATTTAGAGTCGGTTTACAGCAGTTTAGAGTCGGTTTACAGCAATTTAGAGTCTGTTTACAGCAAATTAGAGTCTGTTTACAGCAATTTAGAGTCCGTTTACAGCAATTTAGAGTCTGTTTACCAGACCTGTCAACCCTCCCGGATTCCGCGGGAGTCTCCCGGTATTTGATAAAACCTCCTTTCACCTGTGCGGGAGACAGTTTCTCCTGTTAAATGACATTTTTGTAAGCATAAAAAAAAAATCGATCCTCTTTTTGTCCAAATAACATACGGGAAGTAACTCTACCTTTTTTTTCTCATTCGGAAAATGTCGACTACTTTCGGTTTCTGAGAATGTAACAGGCCGAATTGTCCCGATTGTTTAGCCTTTGCTGAAGTGAGAATTGTGGGATAGCCTATTTATATTATTAAAAAAGCACATGGAGTTTATAAAATGACGTCTAATTATAATGTTTGTTGTCATCGTAATGGCTACGAAGCGTGTTGCCGCTAATTCAACAGGCTGTGTATTGACATTCAGTGTTGCATATAAACAAACAAAAAACCTATTCAATTTAGTTCTAATAACACCTCTGAATTGTAAAATGTCTTCCCACTGGATTACATAATGCAACTATGGCGAATCTGAACTGCCAGACTCCGAGTTGACAGCGATACACACGATGCATGTTAAAATCACATGTCACAGCAAGACAACGAAAAGACCAATTAACTGTATAAACATACTTGTGTCAGTTAATTTTGTATGTTTGTGCAGTAAAATGTTGGTTACTCTTCAAGAAATTACTTTTGTACAATTAAAAAATGTTGTGTTTGACATTGACATAAAGTTACTCACGGAAATGGGTATAATTCCGGTATATTTCACACGACGTCCGTAATGAGGTTTTACTTATGATTAATGAAAATACAATGTTTATTGCATCATTATAATGATTTTAAATAAGTACCACGCCACCGTTCCTCATTATAGTAAAAACTGAATATTAATTTATAAGATTTATATAAATTTTTCTTTGGTACTTAGGTACACTAACCACAAATGATAATGTAATGCAACCTGTAAGGCTGTAAGTGTAATACCGTAAATGTACTAATTAAATTTTTTATTTCTTGTTCATGCTCTTAACATTTTTGGATATTTAAACTTGAAAAAAAAATAAAAAAATGTTTTTAAATTGTTTGTTTTTTTTTGTGTTTTTTTTTTAATGCCAAGATCTAAGGTTAAGAAGTATATATGACATTATATAGTATTCATATAACTTATTGTAATAATGTTTTTTTTAAATCTTGCGATTTTGGGTTAAATTGTGTGAATTAAAAAAAATTCCTGCTTTTTGACAAAATCTCCTGCTTTTTCAACACACACCTCCTGCTTTCTCTTGACTAAAGGTTGACAGGTCTGCTGTTTACAGCAATTTAGAGTCTGTTTACAGCAAATTTAGAGTCTGTTTACAGCAATTTAGAGTCTGTTTACAGCAATTTAGAGTGTTTACAGCAATTTCAAACCAGTAACATTTGCAACAAATAAACACAAAATAAAATATGATCCCTACAACCAACAGCAATACATACAATTCTGCGCTTTTGATATACTAATTGTGGTGTACTGGTTGGATCGAGATATGGCCCAGTGGGTCCACCAACAGGGATCGGTCCTCGACCAACCAACCATGCATTAGGCAAGCACTTTACCACTGGGCTGTCTTTTACCACTGGGCTGTCTCTTTACCACTGGGCTGTGTCTTTTACCACTGGGCTGTGTCTCTTACCACTGGGCTGTCTCTTTACCACTGGGCTGTCTCTTTACCACTGGGCTATGTCTTTTACCACTGGGCTATGTCTTTTACCACTGGGCTATGTCTTTTACCACTGGGCTATGTCTCTTTACCACTGGGCTGTCTCTTTACCACTGGGCTATGTCTCTTTACCACTGGGCTATGTCTTTACCACTGGGCTATGTCTTTTACCACTGGGCTATGTCTTTTACCACTGGGCTGTCTCTTTACCACTGGGCTATGTCTTTTACCACTGGGCTGTGTCTCTTTACCACTGGGCTATGTCTCTTTACCACTGGGCTATGTCTCTTTACCACTGGGCTATGTCTCTTTACCACTGGGCTATGTCTCTTTACCACTGGGCTATGTCTTTACCACTGGGCTATGTCTCTTTACCACTGGGCTGTCTCTTTACCACTGGGCTATGTCTCTTTACCACTGGGCTGTCTCTTTACCACTGGGCTATGTCTCTTTACCACTGGGCTATGTCTTTTACCACTGGGCTGTCTCTTTACCACTGGGCTATGTCTCTTTACCACTGGGCTGTCTCTTTACCACTGGGCTATGTCTTTTACCACTGGGCTGTGTCTGGCCCCTGAATCACAATAGGTACAGGATGTAGTTCAGTGGTAGAGCACTTATCCGAGGTGCAAGAGAGAACCTTATCAATTGCCCTCGACAACTAATTTTTTCAAGACTGGAATGTCACAGGCCATGGTATGTACTGTCCTGTCTGTAAAAGATCCTTTGCTGTTTATTCTATATGAGTACCCAGAAATAATCACTTGTCAGTTTGTCCCAACAAGCGAAATGTACCTTGGTGGTTGTCCTGTGGACAAGTGAAAATGTTCAATGCAGTTTCATTTCAAGCAATCAAAATCATCATCCTTGTACTTGAATAAAACAAACAATTTAATTGGACAAATGAAGTAAATTTCTAGATGTATTTGTCCGTTTGGACTAGTAAAAAAATTCTGTTTATTTCTATCATTGGGACCACACGAGGCAAGTGATATATGACTGAGCTATGACCAGCCTTGTGCCAGTAATGGGATGTGAACCCAATGGTAAAGTGATATACGAATGAGCTATGACCAGCCTTGTGCCAGTAATGGGATGTGAACCCAGTGGTAAAGTGACATACGACTGGGCTATGACCAGCCTTGTGCCAGTAATGGGATGTGAACCCAGTGGTAAAGTGACATACGACTGAGCTATGACCAGCCTTGTGCCAGTAATGGGATGTGAACCCAATGGTAAAGTGACATACGAATGAGCTATGACCAGCCTTGTGCCAGTAATGGGATGTGAACCCAATGGTAAAGTGATATACGAATGAGCTATGACCAGCCTTGTGCCAGTAATGGGATGTGAACCCAGTGGTAAAGTGACATACGACTGGGCTATGACCAGCCTTGTGCCAGTAATGGGATGTGAACCCAGTGGTAAAGTGATATATGACCAGCCTTGTGCCAGTAATGGGATGTGAACCCAGTGGTAAAGTGACATACGACTGGGCTATGACCAGCCTTGTGCCAGTAATGGGATGTGAACCCAGTGGTAAAGTGACATACGACTGGGCTATGACCAGCCTTGTGCCAGTAATGGGATGTGAACCCAGTGGTAAAGTGATATATGACCAGCCTTGTGCCAGTAATGGGATGTGAACCCAGTGGTAAAGTGACATACGACTGGGCTATGACCAGCCTTGTGCCAGTAATGGGATGTGAACCCAATGGTAAAGTGATATACGAATGAGCTATGACCAGCCTTGTGCCAGTAATGGGATGTGAACCCAGTGGTAAAGTGACATACGACTGGGCTATGACCAGCCTTGTGCCAGTAATGGGATGTGAACCCAGTGGTAAAGTGATATATGACCAGCCTTGTGCCAGTAATGGGATGTGAACCCAGTGGTAAAGTGACATACGACTGGGCTATGACCAGCCTTGTGCCAGTAATGGGATGTGAACCCAGTGGTAAAGTGACATACGACTGGGCTATGACCAGCCTTGTGCCAGTAATGGGATGTGAACCCAGTGGTAAAGTGATATACGAATGAGCTATGACCAGCCTTGTGCCAGTAATGGGATGTGAACCCAGTGGTAAAGTGACATACGACTGAGCTATGACCAGCCTTGGGATGTGAACTCAGTGGTAAAGTGACATACGACTGGGCTATGACCAGCCTTGTGCCAGTAATGGGATGTGAACCCAGTGGTAAGTGACATACGACTGGGCTATGACCAGCCTTGTGCCAGTAATGGGATGTGAACCCAGTGGTAAAGTGACATACGACTGGGCTATGACCAGCCTTGTGCCAGTAATGGGATGTGAACCCACTGGTAAAGTGATATACGACTGGGCTATGACCAGCCTTGTGCCAGTAATGGGATGTGAACCCAGTGGTAAAGTGATATATGACCAGCCTTGTGCCAGTAATGGGATGTGAACCCAGTGGTAAAGTGACATACGACTGAGCTATGACCAGCCTTGTGCCAGTAATGGGATGTGAACCCAGTGGTAAAGTGACATACGACTGGGCTATGACCAGCCTTATGCCAGTAATGGGATGTGAACCCAGTGGTAAAGTGATATACGAATGAGCTATGACCAGCCTTGTGCCAGTAATGGGATGTGAACCCAGTGGTAAAGTGACATACGACGGGGCTATGACCAGCCTTGTACCAGTAATGGGATGTGAACCCAGTGGTAAAGTGACATACGAATGAGCTATGACCAGCCTTGTGCCAGTAATGGGATGTGAACCCAGTGGTAAAGTGACATACGACTGAGCTATGACCAGCCTTGTGCCAGTAATGGGATGTGAACCCAGTGGTAAGTGACATACGACTGGGCTATGACCAGCCTTGTGCCAGTAATGGGATGTGAACCCAGTGGTAAAGTGACATACGACTGGGCTATGACCAGCCTTGTGCCAGTAATGGGATGTGAACCCAGTGGTAAAGTGTCATACGACTGGGCTATGACCAGCCTTGTGCCAGTAATGGGATGTGAACCCAGTGGTAAAGTGACATACGACTGGGCTATGACCAGCCTTGTGCCAGTAATGGGATGTGAACCCAGTGGTAAAGTGATATACGAATGAGCTATGACCAGCCTTGTGCCAGTAATGGGATGTGAACCCAGTGGTAAAGTGACATACGACTGAGCTATGACCAGCCTTGGGATGTGAACCCAGTGGTAAAGTGACATACGACTGGGCTATGACCAGCCTTGTGCCAGTAATGGGATGTGAACCCAGTGGTAAGTGACATACGACTGGGCTATGACCAGCCTTGTGCCAGTAATGGGATGTGCACCCAGTGGTAAAGTGACATACGACGGGGCTATGACCAGCCTTGTACCAGTAATGGGATGTGAACCCAGTGGTAAAGTGACATACGACTGGGCTATGACCAGCCTTGGGATGTGAACCCAGTGGTAAAGTGACATACGACTGAGCTATGACCAGCCTTGGGATGTGAACCCAGTGGTAAAGTGACATACGACTGAGCTATGACCAGCCTTGTGCCAGTAATGGGATGTGAACCCAGTGGTAAGTGACAAAGTACGACTGGGCTATGACCAGCCTTGTGCCAGTAATGGGATGTGAACCCAGTGGTAAAGTGACATACGACTGAGCTATGACCAGCCTTGTGCCAGTAATGGGATGTGAACCCAGTGGTAAGTGACATACGACTGGGCTATGACCAGCCTTGTGCCAGTAATGGGATGTGAACCCAGTGGTAAAGTGACATACGACTGAGCTATGACCAGCCTTGTGCCAGTAATGGGATGTGAACCCAGTGGTAAGTGACATACGACTGGGCTATGACCAGCCTTGTGCCAGTAATGGGATGTGAACCCAGTGGTAAAGTGATATATGACCAGCCTTGTGCCAGCAATGGGATGTGAACCCAGTGGTAAAGTGACATACGACTGAGCTATGACCAGCCTTGTGCCAGTAATGGGATGTGAACCCAGTGGTAAGTGACATACGACTGGGCTATGACCAGCCTTGTGCCAGTAATGGGATGTGAACCCAGTGGTAAAGTGACATACGACTGAGCTATGACCAGCCTTGTGCCAGTAATGGGATGTGAACCCAATGGTAAAGTGACATACGAATGAGCTATGACCAGCCTTGTGCCAGCAATGGGATGTGAACCCAGTGGTAAAGTGACATACGACTGAGCTATGACCAGCCTTGTGCCAGTAATGGGATGTGAACCCAGTGGTAAAGTGATATACGACCTGGCTATGTCCGGCCTTGTGCCAGTAATAGGATGTGAACCCAGTGGTAAAGTACTCGCCTAATGCGCAGTCGTTTTAGGATCCTGTCTGTGGTATGTGCTGTCCTGTCTGTGGGATGGTGCATATAAAAGATCCCTTGCTGCCAATAGAAAAATAGCCCATGAAGTGGCAACAGCAGGTTTCTTCTCAATATATGTGCGGTCTTCAACCATGTCTGACGCCATATAACCGAAAATAAAATGTGTGGATTGCATCGTTAAATAAAACATTAGGACTACAGGAGAGGTTGGTGCTATGATGCATATATTGAATAAACAATAACCACTATTTATGATTATGATATATTTTATTTACATTTTAGAGCATATAACACCTTTCTTTTAAAATGAAATTTCTTTTAATTTATGACAATAATTTCATCATACATTTAAATGTTGGTTCTTAAAAACTAAAAACTACGGTTTTATATTATATACATCTTTTTGTGTAAATCTGGTACAATGTTCACAAGTGAGCTCAAAATTGCATTATCAAAGTTTAAAATGGCTTACTTGAACACATTTCATATACATAAACAATAATGTTTAAATACAAACAATACTGGTGTATTTCCCCTCTCATCTAAACAGTGCCAAAACAGGGCTAGCTCTGGCATTCGCCAAATTTGCCATTTGTGAATTTTGAAAGCAGTTGGCAAATTTTATTTTAAAATTGACAAAATAATTACATGTAGTAATTGACATTTAAAAAAACAAAAAAAAACAACGAATTCTGCAATTGACAATTTGGCGAAATGTTTTTCTCAACCAGAGTTAGCCCTGCAAAACGACTCTAGCATAACTTTCAATCCACAACCAGTTCACAGTTTTAACCTTGGGCAACTGCAAAACTACGCATTGGTAAACATAACCTATTCTAAATGGCTAAATAACAAAAACATAACAGATTGCAGCTTTATATACCAGACAAGCCAGCTGAATTTGTGTTGGCCAAAACAAAATAAAATTAATGCCCTTTGAGAAAGAATATTAAAATTCACAGATGCTCTATAAAATTCATTTATGCAAAAATAAAAAGTAAAATGGAGGTGATTTTATTAGCCAAAATAAAAGTAATGCCTATTTGGTATGATTGGAATTGCTAGTCGCTTTCAGCTTCTTGTTTAACCTTCTTCTTTTTCTTCTTCTTCTTTTGTGATATGTCGCCATTCGGAGAACCTGTATAAGATAAAGGAAAGATAGAAATGTTTTATTTAACGATGCACTCAACACATTTTATCAGACATATGGTTAAGGACCACACAGATTTTGAGAGGAAACCCGCTGTCGCCACTACATGGGCTACTCTTTCCGATTAGCAGCAAGGGATCTTTTATTTGCGCTTCTCACAGGCGGGATAGCACAAACCATGGCCTTTGTTGAACCAGTTATGGATCACTGGTCGGTGTAAGTGGTTTACACCTACCCATTGAACCTTGCGGAGCAGTCACTCAGGGTTTGGAGTCGGTATCTGCATTAAAAATCCCAAGTCTCGACTGGGATCCGAACCCAGTACCTACCAGCCTGTAGACCGATGTATAAGATAAAGGAATGTTCACTCAAAAGTTGGTCGCTTTGTTTAAACGAACAGACCCTAGTTTTTAAAACACCAAGGCACGTGTTTCACTATTAGAGCCGTTTATGATCAATGAAATCAAACATTACTTATATTTTATTGTTTAGATTATCCATTTCCGTACAACCAAAGTGTTGGTTATCCTGGTGTTTCTAATACCACAAAATGCATTTTTCATATTTTAAAAAATGCACGTGCATCTGAGAAGTAACGGTGATGGAGTCGCATTTTAGTTTATTTTTAAGGGTATTTCAACATCACAGACTCTCGTTTCACTCTGTTGTATCAAAACTTGTTACAGGTTTGTAAATTGAACAAACTTAGTGTCCATTTTTCCACGAGCCTAGGTGAAAAATTGGCCTTAGTGTTTAAAAACTAGGGTCTATCCCTGTAACACTACCACTAGAACAGTGATTTATTCATTATTGTTAAACATTTAAATATTCTGACCAGTAGTCTTCAGAGAAAAACCTGACATATTTTTGCATTAGCAGCAAAGGATCTTTTACATGCACTTTCCCAGACAGGACACCACATACCACAGCCTTAGATATACCAAATGTGGGGCATTGATTGTGATGGGCTATTCTATTTGTGGGAAACTGGTTGGGCCTACAAACAAGGCACAAAATGAACTGACAATAATAAGTTTTGTTTTGTTTAACACCACCACTAGAGCACATTGATTTATTAATCATCAGCTATTGGATGTCGAACATTTGGTTATTCTGACAGTTTTAGAGAGGAAACCCGCTACATTTTTTCCATTAGTAGCAACGGATCTTTTATATGCACCATCCCACAGACAGGATAGCACATACCACAGTCTTTGATATACCAGTCATGGGTCACTGGCTGGAATGAACTGAACTGACAATAAAAGTATGAGAAACAGTAAAACAGACCCCCCAAAAACAGCAACCTCATATTTAGAGTTGTTCCCCTTCAGTCTGCCTTATCAACATTAAAAAATCACTGTCAATCAAGATTTAAACAGATTGTCATCATCAGGGGAACAAAAAGTAAAGTCGGGGGGGGGGTGGGGTTGAGGGGGGGTAGGGGGTGGTGGTGGGGGAAAATCACCTGTCATTTCTATCTTTGTCTTGTCTTCCAACCTTGTACCTCTCATTTACTATGTATAAAATTCTACATTTAAGGGACAGACCCTAGTGTTTAAAAATTACAGCATATTTTTTTTTACTATTGAAGCCATTTATAATCACTGAAATAAAACATTATGTATATTTTATTCTTTAGATTATCCATTTCCGTAAAAGTGCAGTGTTTCTGGTCATCCTGGTGTTTCTAACACACAAAATGCATTTCTCATATTTTTAAAAACGCACATGCATCTAGAGTAACAGTTATTTAGTCACATTTTAGTTTATTTTTAAGGGTATTTCAATGTGTCACAGACTCTTGTTTCACTCTGTTGTATCCAAATTTGTTACAGGTTTATAAATTAACATAAACTTTTTCCACGTTAACCTATTGAAATATTCTCCCTAACAAACTTTAATCAATTGAAACCAGCATTCTGAGAGTACTACTAAAGCAATAGATGTCCCCCACCGGACCCAGCACATTTTCATATCTTCAACGTTCAAGGGCCATAACTGAATAATCGGTAAATCGCCATGAAATTCAAACTTGATCTGTAACAGTATATGATAAATATGTACACAAATTATCAACTCAAAATCTCCAAGCACTATGGGAAAAAAAATGCGGAAAACTATTTGTTGGACAGACGGACGCAACAACGGAAAGACAGAAGGATAAAGACAATACAATAAAGTCTCTTCCGATTGGACAAGCAGGGGACTAATAAATTACATTTATCTTGCTCTATCTACTGAAATATTCTACCCGAGCTATTGAAATAACCTACATGGAACGCAGTTTTACCTATTGAAAAGCCTACATGAGCCGAGTTTTACCTATTGGAAAAAAGCCTACATGAGCTGAGTTTTACCTACATGGACCAAATATTTTTACCTAATGATTCCTGTGTTGTATCTAAAATGCTAGCATCTCCAGAAGCATCCAAATGCTTCTTCTTTTTCTTCTTCTTCTTTGGCGTTTCTTCACCTGAGTAAAGGAAGAAAACAAATTGTGAACGGTTAACCTCTTGTACAATGTTTACAAGCATCTTATTCAAACAAGGAAGGAAATGTTTTATTCAACGATGCACTCAAGACATTTTATTTTCGGTTATATGGCGTCAGACATATGGTTAAGGACCATACAGATATTGAGAGAGGAAACCCGCTGTCGCCACATCATGGGCTCTTTTTTCGATTAGCAGCAAGGGATCTTTTATATGCACCATTCCACAGACAGGATAGTACATACCACGGCCTTTGGTACACCAGTTGTGGAGCACTGGCTGGAACGAGAAATAGCGCAATGGGTCCAATGATGGGGATCGATCTTAGAGCAACCGCACATCAAGCGAATGCTTTATTATTCTTCAAACAATGCAAAACATTAAACAACAACCCACCTCACCTACTAACAAAAGCCTTTCACACAAGTGAAGAAGAAGTAATTTGTTTTGTTTAACGACACCACTAGAGCACACTGATTTTATTAATCATAAGCTATTGGATGTTAAACATTTGATAATTATGAAACCCACTACATTTTTCCATTAGTAACAAGGGATCTTTTTAGATGCACCACCCCACGGATAGAATAGCACAAACCACAGCCTTTAATATAAAGATTTATTGATGAACGGACGCCAATTTAACAGTATTACAGTTAAGTTTTTTTCTGGTGAAATCGACTTCCTAAATAAAATTTGGTGCCCTTTCAAAAATGTATGAAAGTAGCCTTGGTGACCTTCATTCCCTAGCTTTTTAAAGGCTATCATAGCCTGCCCAATGGGTCCACCGCCTGGGGTCGATCCCACACAGACCATGCATTAAGCGAGCACTTTACATCTGGGCTACGTCCCACCCGTTCACCAAAGTGAAGTAATGAATGTATGTTTGTTTTATTACCCATACGGTTAAAAATATCTTAGTACATATCAAAGTGATACATCCCACTAGAACGCCGAGTGGGACGTAACACTTCGACGTCGACTGGCACACTACAACCGTATAGGAACACTACAACCTTATAGGAACGTCAACCAAACGAGTTGTGTGATATAAATTAAGATCGATTATGGGTAATAAGCTCGCTACCATTTCGTATCATGTTATGTCCATTGTAAAATAATTTTCATTGTCACTCGCTAAAGCTCGTGAAAATTTTAAATTATTTCACTCTGGATATAAACATGATACGAAATGGAAGCTGTTTTAATATCCTATAATAATGACACTTCTGCACATTATAGTTGAAAGGAAAAAAACCTGCTGCCACACAGGAAAGTTACTAAAAATCATCCACAGATCTTTTATACATAGTGTTTCTGACAGAACGAAATTTATGGGTAGGGTGCTTTGGAACTGAATGCAACCAGTCAACAGGGTGTATTGGGGGGATTAAGTTTAGGGTTAGGGTTAAGAAAATCATACAGTAATGATAAAGAGTCATTAATTTTGTCAAAAGGTTAACTTAAAAATATAAAATCTGTGAAAATTTGGGTATGGCGTCATACCCATTTTACCCTCTGGCCCACACGGCGCACTCTACTGACCTATTTGTAGCCACCCTCCAACCTATACAAACACATTTTTATTCATAATACACTATTTTATTGAAAAAATTCTATTTTTGGTTCATTAATGTCTTAGCCCTATTTTATTCACACTGTTCCACAAGAGTGGTCCCTCTTCAGTCTGCCTTATCAACATTAAATAATCACTGTCAATCAAGAAAACAGATTGTCATCATCAGGGGAACTAACTCCATGGGAGACCAGTGTGTCGTCTTCATTATTTATAATTGAATTAAGAGTTACGAAGACCAATCTTTTAGAAAGTAGAAAATGGTCATACACACTTTCTATCGAACGGATTATCCACCTTTTTTGTGATAAGAGTCAATTTTAAAAATCTTTTAATTCATTACAAATTTTATTATTATTCTGGGTTTGTTTTACTATACAGGGGTGAGACATAGCCCAGTGGTACAGCGCTCGCTCGATGCGCGGTCGGTGTGGGATCGATCCCCGTCGGTGGGCCCATTGGGCTATTTCTCATTCCAGCCAGTGCACCATGACTTGTATATCAAAGGCCATGGTATGTACTACCCTGTCTGTGGGATGGTGCATATAAAAGTTCCCTTGCTGATAATCTAAGAGTAGCCAATGAAGTGGCGACAGCGTGTTTCCTCTCTCAATATCTGTGGTCCTTAACCATATGTTTGACGCCATATAACCATACAACCAATGTGTTGAGTGCGTCGTTAAATAAAATATCTTTCTTTTTTTTGTTTTACTATACAGATTTCAAAAAATGAAAGTATGGGTATAAATCTTACTTTCTTCGACTTGTTTCATCTTGTGTTTTAATTTGCTGGGACTCTCTTCCCCTGGTTCCATTTTTGGTTCTTTTTTAACAGGTTCCTCGTCATCATCATCTTGGTCGAGCTTTCGTTTCTTTGTAACTCTCGGCAACGTGGAATCGGCAGCCGGATTGTAGGTTTTTATCTCACTGAAATCATTTAATTAGTCCAGTAGCATGTAAATATCCAGTGTAAACCAAGCCAAGACTTGTACAAAAATTTACAATATATTCAGAATTTATAAACTTGTATAAAAATGTATAATATGTTCAGAATTTATAAACTTGTACAAAAATGTATATAGAATTTATAAACTTGTATAAAAATGTATAATATGTTCAGAATTTATAAACTTGTACAAAAATGTATACTATATTCAGAATTTATAAACTTGTACAAAAATGCATAATATATTAACAATTTATACACTTGTACAAAAATGCATAATATATTAACAATTTATACAAATGAGCCATATTTTATTCACCATTCCACAGGAGTTGTCTCCCTTCAGTCTGCCTTATCAACATTAATTAATCACTGTCAATCAATAAAATAGACTGTCATCATCAGGGGAACTAACTCCTGCTGGTACCAGTATATGACTAATCATCAAATATATTATTCCTGCAAATCTAAAATTACAAGGAAAGGTATGTTACTTAATGACACTTCAGCATTCTTTTAACCAACTATTAGATTTAGTACCATATTTATTACTGACACCGCTATAGCACATTAATTTATTAATCAATGGCTGTTAGAAGTAATGATTCATGTAACAACACCCTCAACACATTTCCATTATGACTGTATGTTTAAGGACCACACAGTTAAAAGTTTATTTTGTTTAACACCACCACTAGAGCACAATGATTAATTAATCATCGGCTAATGGATATGAAACATTTAGTAATTCTGATACAGTCATCAGAGGAAACCCGCTACATTTTTCCGTATGCAGCAAGGGATCTTTATATACATTTTCCCAGACAGGAAAGCACATACCACACCCTTTGACCAGTTGTGATACAAGAAGTAAAAAACAATCAACTGAATGGATCCACAGAGGTGGTTTGATCCTGCGACGCAAGCACCTCGAGCAAACACTCACCCGAATGAGCTAAATCTCTCCCCTTAAAGACCATACAGATAGCGAGAGACGAAACCCACTGCTGTCACGCACTAGGCTACTATTTCCAATTAGCAGCAACTCCAAGGGATGTTTTAATATGCAGCATTTCAAAGACAGCACAGTACAAACCATGGCCTTTCGAACACCAGTTAAGCAAAAAACAAACTATGGGGATCGATCCTAAACCAACTGCGAATAAGGTGAGCAGTTTATCACTGCACTATGTCCTTCCCCTAACAGTTTTTTCGCCATCAACAATTTCTTTTCAATATACATATTTTTGGGGATAATAACAAACCATTTGAAAGCAAGGCAATTTAAATAATGTCCCCTCATAACAAAGTTTTTCAACAGCAGTTTCAGACCACTACTTTGTAAAATAATCACCGGGGAACAACTATTTGTCATAGCTGTCAATGTCAAAAGTAAAGATGATTTTTCTAAAAACCAGTATTCTGTGGAATGTGGAATACTATGACGCCAACCATCAAACTTCTGATTCGGTGACACTCATAGTTGAACAAAACCATTGTGATGCAATATTCATAATTTATTTAGTACATGTATTTTAAAAAAAAAAACCAAAAAGTGTGGGGGGGGGTTTAAACATTGAAATTAACATTCGTAGGTGCAACTTGTAGTTCATCAAGATATTTAATTGTTAAACAGCAGGACATGATGAAATTACTGTTTCAAGCTATTAGCTACATTTTAGCCAAATATACCATACATGAAAATGTTTCAACTTGGTCAAAATGTCGAGTAGTACTTTGCGAGTGGTGTGTAGGCATATCCGTAAGATCTATTTCCGACTGAATAAACACTGCACATACCTTCTATTATCGTATTTTTCCCATTTTGCCTTCATCTTCCCAGTTCCAATTATTCTTCTAGACTGCAATAAAGTTTTAAAACACATTTACAATTTTTACCAGGAAAGAAAGTTTTAAAGGCATATTGTCAAACCACTGACCTATTACATGGCCTAACAAAGTATTACTTGTCCCTAAATGTACTTTATTCAACCATCTATGTAACCACCATACTCCACTTATTAATGATATTTTGTAAAAATAATTGAATTATGGCAATAGTCCATAATTCAAAAACTAACATTGCTGAGAGGGTTGACATGGATTTCACTCCATCATGATGTAGTTAAAGTGATGCAATAGCTAGATTTGGTCTGTAAAAATTAATGTAATTTTGATTTATTATTAATTTTTAGAGAAATAAGGTCCTTAAATCTATGACAGTATGCCTTTAAGGAAAGCAACAAATTACTGTCCTACATAAAAATCCCTTTGTTACTGGAAAAAAGTATCAGCTTTCCTCTCTAAGACTGTCAAAATAACCAAATTCTTGACATCCAATAGCCGATGATTAATAAATCAATGTGCTCTATGTTGTTAAACAAAACTAACGCTATTTCAATAATGTCCCCTCATAACAGTAGGTTTTTCTACAGCAGGTTCAGACCACTACTTTGTACTATAATCATCGGGGTCACATACTCGTATCGAAAATAAGTTTGTTTTGTTTAACGACACCACTGGAGCACATTAATTGGATCAGCTATTGGATGTCAAACATTTGGTAATTTTGACATATAGTCATCGAGAGAAAACCTGCTACATTTTTCAATTAGTAGCAAGTGATCTTTCACATGCTCCATCCCACAGACATGTTAGAACATACCACAACCTTTCATATACCAGTCGTGGTGCACCGGCTGGAACAAGATATTGCGAGCACTTCACCACTGGGCTATGTTCTGTCTCCGTAATCCATAATGAATAGTGATTGTATGGAGACGCATAACTGGAATCTGCTCAACCTAGTTGCCTAGAAAGTCATTATTACTAATTACGGATTTGCACAGGGATTACGGACAAATGGAATATGCGCCTTACTTACCCCTTGTTCCTCCAGCATTTTCATTGCACGTTCTAGCTTGGCTCTGTGCTCCAAACCAATCTCCGTGTTCGTTTCATCGCCCAGTGCATCAACACGTATTGCGAGAGACGCTTTCGCTGCCAACATCCTCGACATCTGGAAAAAATAAAACATTTTGGTTCATGACAACTCAGTACGTTATTAAGCATCTGCAACACAGATACTGCGACTCTGGTTTAGTGAAAAGAGAAACCCATTACCATCACAATGTTACTGCTAGAAATGTTCCAATGAGAGATTATCATTAAAATTTGATGATTGATAATAAAAAATTCATAAATTGTTGCAAAAAATGTTAACTGTAATTGTTCTTCCAGTTTAAAGGCACAAACCCTAGTTTTAACTCATAAAAATGGACACTAAATTTAGTTAATTTACAAACTTGTAACACATTTGGATAAGGTTCCAAGAGAGTGAAAGAAGAGTGTGACGTTAAAACCAGGAAATATCCATAAAAAATAGACTAGAACTCGAATCAATAACCGCTACTTCTCAGATGCAGATGTGTTTTTAAAAATATGAAAAATCCATTTCATGGATTTAGAAACACCTGGTCACACCAATGTTTAAAATATGATTGGCAGCCCCTTTCCTCTTAACCTACCATGGGCTTAATGAATACTGTTTAATAATTATTATTAATTTTAGACCAGCCCATCTAAATTTGCACCGAAATTATATTATATTAACAATTTATATAGGTAAGGAATGCTAATATTTTTCTTTAAGGGCGCAGCCAAAACTTATTAACCCCAATTTTCACCTTTTTTATACTCTTGGCGTTAATATTCAAAATTGACCCTATTTGTTAGGTTATCCCTGTCCCGAGTCAGACCCCCCGATCCTATCGGAGGCCAGACTCGGGATAGGCATGTTCAAAACCCTAGTGGTATATGGACATGTTAAACCAGTTACTAAGCTCAGCTAAGAAATAACCAGGATGACCAGAAACACTTGTGTTGTAAGGAAATGGATAATCTAAACAATAAAATGTAAGTAATGTTTGATTTTAGTGATCATAAATGGCTTTAATAGTGAAAAATATGCAGTAGTGTTTAAGAACTAGGGTATTCCTTTAATGGAATTTTACTTCAATTTTAGCCTATAAAAATTTCAGGTACATATTCTGGTATTTAAAGCTACAATCTGTATTTTCAAACTCTTTTGTAATAAAAAAATCAATTTAATGCAAATAGTGTATAGTTTATTTTGCTTAAAGATACCACTAGAGCACATAGATAAATTAATCATCGGCTATTGGATGTCAAACATTTTGGTATTTCAGACTCGTAGTCATCATAGGAAATTTTTCTTTATGAAGCAAGGGATCTTTTATATACACTTTCCCGTAGATAGGAAAGTACATACCACAGCCTTTGACCACTTGTGGTGCACTGGTTGGAACAAGAAAAACAACAATCAGTTGAATGGATCCATAGAGGTGGTTCGATCCTGCGACACAAGCACCTCAAGCGAGCACTCAACAGACTGAGCTAAATCTCGCCACTCCAAAAAGAAAATGAAAAAGGAGACATATATTTGAGCTTGTTGAATACTATTGAACATACATGTTAAATTCTGGTGATTCCAATGGCTACCTCTGCCACTCACCAAATTTGCCAATTTCTAATTTTATTTTAATTTGGTAAAATATTTTCATGTACTGACTGATATTATGTTGGAAAATAACTTGGTTACTACATGCAATATTTAAAGTTGACGACATTATCTACTCACTCTCACATCAATCATTTCTTACCTTTCCTTTGAACTTTGCACTGGCCGATCCCACCAGTGATGCGTGATAGATAAGACCATATTTGGGTGTGTCGTGTTTTGTCTTGAGGGCCCTGAACAGAGCCTTTTCTGAACCGATGATCTGAACCGTCGACGCTGGATGTTTCGCCAAGTTCAGCAAAGAACCTGAAATAACCAAGCACAGAGTTGCTGCTGTTTTTTCTTCCTCCACCAAAATAATGCATTTCAATGGGTACCTATTGATATTTAATAGTCCATATTTTCAGTAATAGAATGATGCTAGAGCACATTCATTCTTATCTTACCATTGACTATTGGAAGTCAAACATACGGTCATTCTGACATATTTCTTTAGAGAAAACCCGCTGCCACCACATAGGCTACTCTTTCCGATAAGCAGCTTTTATATGCACTTTCCCCACAGAAAGGCCAGAACATACCATGGGCTTTGATGAACCAGTTTTGGACCAATGGTTGGAACAGAAAATAGCCCAAACTGCAAATGGGTCTACTAAAGGAGGAGAGAGACAGTCTGCTTCAGAAATGTCATCATCAGGAATACAGCATTGCAGGACATCATGTCATCATAAGCAAACTACTACCTACTATAAAAGACCGAGTATTAAATGAACACTGCACCTCATCTAGTCAGCATGTGGTGCTTTTTTTCTTCTTTTTTTTGCAAAACATCAGCTCAATTCAATTATTAGCTGTGGTGAGAAGTCGAAGTCACCATAATATTTTGGACCTAATGTCATTCCAAAAACAAAGTCACACAACAGCTGTCAACACACCGCCTATTTGTTTAGTGCCACAGCTTACGTAACACAGCTTACGTGCCACAGCTTACGTGCCACAGCTTACGTGCCACAGCTTACGTGCCACAGCTTACGTGCCACAGCTTACGTGCCACAGCTTACGTAACACAACTTACGTAACACAGGTTACATGCCACAGCTTACGTGCCACAGCTTACGTAACACAGGTTACATGCCACAGCTTACGTAACACAACTTACGTAACACAGGTTACGTGCCACAGCTTACGTAACACCTAGGTATGTCTGTTTTACTTTGATGCAAGAACGTACACCAACGCATGTTGTGCTAGCACCAGTCAAGTAGCAGGGCTTCTAGAATTTATTTACAAAATCCACATTCAATTATTTTAAAAATCTACTAGCCATGATTAAAAATTCACTAATCCTACTTTACTTAATACAATTTTACTAATAGTAATAATCTGGGGCCTAATTCACTAAACTCTCGCAACTTTGCGATCTCGCAGTGCAATGCTAAAAGACTTGCAAAGAGGATGCTTTGATGTCTAGCAGAGCCTAAGAGAGCTTTGTGTATTAGAACCCAGATATGTTACCTAGAGGGAGATAGCAATTAAAAACACTAAGACTGGGGGGGTTAGTAATTCTAGGCTATTTTTATTCAAATGTTTTTGTATAATTAACCACAATAAAAGGCATTGCATTAATCATACACTAGAAGCAAAATATATATATATTATGATTAAAGAAAGAAATGTTTATTTAACGATGCACTCAACACATTTTATTTATGGTTATATGGCATCAGACATATGGTTAAGGACCACACAGATATTGAGAGGAAACCCGCTGTCGCCACTTCATGGGCTACTCTTTTCAATTGACAGCAAGGGATCTTTTATATGCACCATCCCACAGACAGAATAGTACATACCACGGCCTTTGTTACACCAGTTGTGGAGCACTGGCTGGAACGAGAAATAGCCCAATGGGGCCACCTGGGAAGGGCATAGTCACGACTACTTTTGCCAATTCTAACTTGGGGCCAGATCACCTCAGAAATGATTTCATCACAATGTCAGCATTGGAGGACATTTCTCATCACTGGTAATGCTGCATATGGACATTTGCTCATTTTGGTAACTGTAAAGAGTATTTTAGAGCTTTGCTACGTAATGATAAACAGGCTGACAACACAAAGCTGTACTTACTGGGCTTCTAAAATTTATTTACAAAATCCACATTCAGTTATTTTAAAAATCTACTAGTCATGATTAAAAATTCACTAATCCTACTTTACTTAATACAATTTTACTAATAGTAATAATCTGGGGTCTAATTCACTAAACTCTCTCAACTTTGCGATCTCGCAATGCAAGGTTAAAAGACTTGCAAAGAGGATGCTTTGATGTCTAGCAGAGCCCAAGAGACCTTTGTGAATTAGGCCCCAGGGGTCTAATTCACTAAACTCTTGCAACTTTGTGATCTCGCAGTGCAATGCTAAAAGACTTGCAAAGAGGATGCTTTGTTGTCCAGCAGAGCCTAAGAGAACTTTGTGAATTAGGCCCGAGATATGTCACCTAAAGAGGGAGATAGCAATTAAAAACACTAAGACTGGGGGGGTTGGGGGCAGGATATTCATATTTACAAAATAAATACTTAAATGCAGCATCTGACCACTTTGTTTTTCACCAGGCGTCTGGCATGGCAATAGCAGTTATTTACTAGCCCAACATTGAATATCACTAGCAATGGGAGTGAGGCTGCCATAATCTACAAGTCCTGCAAGCAGTGTTCAATTGTTAGTCAGGTACATTTTAGTAATGCAAAAAATACTAATTAAAATCAGTTAATTAATAGTATCACATCATTAATGAAAAATATTCAGCTGTTTTTCTTAAAATTTATTACCTAATAGTATTTAATAATGAAATATTACTAATCGAACAATGTATAATTGACAGTATTTCCGATTCCTTATTTCAACCCCTGAGTAATTCTAGGCTATTTTTATTCAAATGTTTTTGGATAATTAACCACAATAAAAGGCATTGCATTAATCATACACTAGGAGCAATATATATATATATTATGATTAAAGAAAGAAATGTTTATTTAACGATGCACTCAACACATTTTATTTATGGTTATATGGCATCAGACATATGGTTAAGGACCACACAGATATTGAGAGGAAACCCGCTGTCGCCACTTCATGGGCTACTCTTTTCAATTGACAGCAAGGGATCTTTTATATGCACCATCCCACAGACAGAATAGTACATACCACGGCCTTTGTTACACCAGTTGTGGAGCACTGGCTGGAACGAGAAATAGCCCAATGGGGCCACCTGGGAAGGGCATAGTCACGACTACTTTTGCCAATTCTAAATTGAAGCCAGATCACCTCAGAAATGATTTCATCACAATGTCAGCATTGGAGGACATTTCTCATCACTGGTAATGCTGCATATGGACATTTGCTTATTTTGGTAACTGTAAAGTCTTTTAGAGCTCTGCTACGTAATGATAAACAGGCTGACAACACAAAGCTGTACTTACTAATTGGAAATATGAAAGAATATATTTTTAACACTAGCATGTTTTAAACTATGGCTATTCTATATCTGACCAATGATAATTCCATTATTTCCATAGACACCATACTCCTACCTATAAGAATTCTGCGAAAATAAATGTCTAACCAACCAACTTTGTTGCACCGACAGTTTAACAAATTCAATGGCATTCAGTATATACTTTGTTTTGTTTAACGAACCCACTAGAGCACATTGATTTATTAATCATCGGCTATTGGATGTCAAACATATGGTCATTTGTGACAGTCATAGCGGAGAAATCCGCAAGGAAGGAAGGAACTGTTTTATTTAATGATGCACTCAACACATTTTATTTACGGTTATATGGTGTCAGACAATGGTTAAGGACAACACAGATATTGAGAGGAAACCTGCTGTCGCCACTTCATGGGCTACTCTTTTCGATTAGCAGTAAGGGATCTTTTATATGCACCACACTATAGACAGGATAGCACATACACAGCCTTTGATGTACCAATAGTGGTGCACTGGCTGGAGTGAGAAATATGTAGAGGGTTAGGGACCAATTGGTTCCGGAATGAGTCAAATTAGAGGCCAGTTAGGAATCATAAGTGTTTAAGACTTTTTTTTTCTAGGCGACCAGTTATTTCAACCCCTGAGTAATTCTAGGCTATTTTTATTCAATTTTTTGTTGTTGTAATTAACCACAATAAAAGGCATTACATTAATCATACACTAGCCAGCATGCGGAGCTTTTTTTTGCAAATCATACACTAGGAGCAAAATATATATTATGATTAAACAAATACAGGGCAATTTTTTTAAAGTAATATTTGCAGCAAATAAACATGACTTGTTATTTTGCTGTATGTAGACATATTTCAAACATGCAAATGTTAAATATTGGCAGATAATGTACACATTTTGCCATTGTTGGGGAGCTTTACCGATGGCACAAAAGTGCAGTTGGTGTTGTTCTACCTATATAAATTTGTATCTTAACGGCAACTGCCGTCGGTATCTTCATTAACCTTCTGACTACTGCAGGCGAGATATCTCGCCCGACGTCACGTCAGTCGATATACTGTACACTGTATACAGTGCATTCCCCAATTCATATTTCCCGCCGTTTTGCACACGAAACTCACCGGAAACGGAAATATAATTAAAGAAAAAAGATTTTTTTTCAAAATGGTGGCTTTTGTTTTGATTTTTTCAATTGAAAATACCTTGAAATTTTGAGTTCAAAAAGTGGTTTTCGGTAAGTATTTTCGCTTGACAACAATGGCGGCACGTCGTGGTCATTTTCAGGGATCGATAGCTGATTGTGACAGCTAATTTGATAATAAATTTGATCGTTTTACCAACAACGAAAATTACCAAATATTGCAATATGAATCTTAGTTCGGGTTTTAAAAAAAATTCTGGTCAGAAAACCACTGTTATCGGGAATAATGGACATAAATACTGGACAGCTGGCCACAAATGCCCGTAAGTAAACACAACTTTTTCGATTTTTTGCCTAATTTTAATCACCATTAGCCGATCTAAAATAATAAAAATTACAAAAAAAGACACGAAAATAATACTTACCGATTAATATATGAACTTTATTTCATGTTTTTATAAAACATTTAAGTGAATATATGTGAGTAAAAATTATAAACTTGTACCCACTCAACGTGGTTTTTGTTAAAAATTAATCCAGTAGTCTAAAGGTTAAGTTCGAGCTCTGAAATATATATGGTCCATAATAAAAGGCAATGTATTAATTATATACCAGGAGCCAAAATTGTACTCATTATGATGAAACAAACAAGGTCCAAAGAAAGATGTTCGAACGTGTTTGCTTCAGAAATGTCATTCATCAGAAATACAGCATTGCAGGACATCTCGTCATCATGAGCAAACATACAGTACATTACGTTTGTTTTGTTTAATGACACCACTAGAGCACATTGATTTATTTATCATCGGCTATTGGATGTCAAACATATGGTCATTTTTTACACAGAGAAGAAACCCGCAAGGAAGGAAGGAAATGTTTTATTTAACGACGCACTCAACACATTTTATTTACGGTTATATGGCGTCGCACATATGGTTACGGACCACACAGATATTGTGAGGAAACACGCTGTCGCCACTTCATGGGCTACTCTTTTTGATTAGCAGCAAGGGATCTTTTATATGCACCATCCCCCAGACAGGATAGCACATACCACAGCCTTTGATGTACCAATAGCAAGAAATATGTAGGGGGTTGGGGACCAATTGGTTCCGGAACGAGTCAAATTAGAGGCCAGTTAGGAATCGTAAGTGTTTAAGACTTTTTTTCTTCTAGGCGACCAGTTATTTCAACCCCTGAGTAATTCTAGGCTATTTTGTATTCAATTTTGTTTTTGTAATTAACCACAATAAAAGGCATTACATTAATCATACACTAGCCAGCATGCGGAGCTTTTTTTTGCAAATCATACACTAGGAGCAAAATATATATTATGATTAAACAAATACAGGGCAATTTTTTTTAAAGTAATATTTGCAGCAAATAAACATGACTTGTTATTTTGCTGTATGTAGACATATTTCAAACATGCAAATGTTAAATATTGGCAGATAATGTACACATTTTGCCATTGTTGGGGAGCTTTACCGATGGCACAAAAGTGCAGTTGGTGTTGTTCTACCTATATAAATTTGTATCTTAACGGCAACTGCCGTCGGTACCGTCGTTAAGTTCGAGCCCTGAAATATATATGGTCCATAATAAAAGGCAATGTATTAATTATATACCAGGAGCCAAAATTGTACTCATTATGATGAAACAAACAAGGTCCAAAGAAAGATGTTCGAACGTGTTTGCTTCAGAAATGTCATTCATCAGAAATACAGCATTGCAGGACATCTCGTCATCATGAGCAAACATACAGTACATTAACTTTGTTTTGTTTAATGACACCACTAGAGCACATTGATTTATTTATCATCGGCTATTGGATGTCAAACATTTGTTAATTCCGACAGTGTCTTAGAGACAATTGTTTGTTTTGTTTAACGAGACCACAAGAGCACACTGATTTATTCATCACTGGCTATTGGATGTCAAACATATGGTAATTTTTAAGAGGAAATATGCTACATTTTTCAATAGCAAGGGGATATTTTATATACACCATCGCACAGACATGATAGCACATACCATGGCCTTTGATATATACAAGTCATGTTGCACTGGCTGGAACTAGATATAGCCCAATGGGGATCAATCCTAGACTGATGGCACATCAGGCGAGCACTTTACAACTGGGCTACGTCTCACCCCTTCTGTATACAAGAACTCGGAAATACTGCCATAATTCCCTCGTAGTTGGCAGTAATACTATAATTTCTATATTTGTGACATGAAAGAAGGAAATGTTTTATTTAACGACACACTCAACACATTTTATTTACAGTTACAAGATGTCGAATATATGGTTAAGGACCACACAGATATTGAGGGAAGGGAAAGGAAAGGAAAGTAACAGTTTGATTTAACGACGCAGTCAACACATTATATTTACAGTTACAAGGTGTCGAATATATGGTTAAGGACCACACAGATATTGAGGGAAGGGAAAGGAAAGTAAGAGTTTTATTTAACGACGCAGTCAACACATTATATTTACAGTTACAAGATGTCAAACATATGGTTAAGGACCACACAGATATTAAGAGGAAACCCGGGCTACTCTTTTCTATTAGCAGCAAGGGATCTTTTATATGCACAATCCCACACATACTACGGCCTTTGATATACCAGTCATGGTGCACTGGCTGGAGTGAGAAATAGCCCAATGGGCTCACCGACGGGGATTGACCCCAAAGAGTGCTTTACCACTGGGCTACGTCTTGCCCCCTTATTTGTGACAGTGACCGTGAACTTGATGTACAGGCGAAGTGCAAACTCGTTTAAGAAATTATTCTAATTCCATGTGAAGTTTTATTAAAAATTGATAGATGAAGTTGGCAGATGTCATAATTTCTATCTTCAAAGTGACCTTCACCTTTGATGCATCTGAACTAACAGTAATTTTCAAATGATCAGTAAATGTTGCCGATCACAATTTTAAAAACAGATCATCATTGAATTATCTTTTTTTAAGTGAAAGCATATACCAAGCCCTTTGATAGTTAGCTTTATTTAACAATACCAATAAAGCAATTATAGGAAATTAGATGCCATACATTTGTTAATGTTGACAAAAGTCTTAGAGAGGAAACCCGCAACTTTGTTCTGTTAGTAGGAAGGGATCTTTTATATGCACCATCCCAGTCAGGATAGCACATACCACAATGTTTGAAATACCAGTCGTGGTGCACTGGCTGGAACAAGAAATAACCTAATGGGCCCACCGATGAGGATCAATCTCAGACTGACCATTCATCAACTTTACCACTGGCCTACGTCCTACCTATAATTATTATATACTGGTAATGTTGATGAAACATCTCTGTAATTCTGTTACCTGCATGAGCTATCAATCTGGCTCCAACCAATTCTCCAACCAATATCGTGAGGTTAGGTGCAATGGCAATCATTCGGTTCTTTAGATAGTCGTACAACTGAGCTCGGTAGTCAGATATATCAATAATCTGGATAGAAAAACAAAACAAAAATAACATCATACTGAATTCTTACTATGACTGTTATAAAACAACCATTATCAGATATAGTTAAAGTAATTAAAACCCCTGAAGAACGTGTGTTCGTATGGGTAGAGATTTACCAAGACACCGTATAAAAACAATCTTCCTTAGAATGAAAATGCTGTATCTATATCAAACAAAATACCTGTTTAACTATATAATAAACAATTGTAAGCTAAATTGTGTTAATTCCTGAAAACTGCAGTCTCCTAACTTGGGGATATGTTAATATATATGAAATATAGCAACTTTACATTAAATATAAATGTGAAAAAGTAATTTGCTTAATTTTTTTTGTATTAAATGAATGTGATTTCACCAGTAATGTTAAGCCTATTTCACTCTTATGAAACTGTACAAACCCTAAGACAATAGATTGTATGTCCTCTTTACCCCTCCCAAAAAAAACTATAAAAAACAAAAAACAAACCCAAAAGCACTTTAGCACCAAACTACAAAACTGCATCCAGAGATTTAAGAATTCATCCATAGACGGAAACATTTGAAGAAAACATTTCCCACAAATTAGTAATACCTGGTCACAAAGATACTGAATATTCAACAAATCCTCCTCTGAGATTTCCGTTCCCATGGAGATTTCTGCAGCCTCTTTTAGTTCCTGTTCTACCTCTTCAGGCAATATTGCCGACAAATCGCAGGCAACAGCATTTACACGCTCACCTGGCGAAAGGGCAAAGTTCATCTTTAGAGAGAACAGGAATTTGAACTTACAATTTACATCCGAAGACCATTTAATGAATTTGCATAATACACAATTTCTTTCCTAATAAATTACAGAGATGTTCTTAATAGTCAGATACTGACAATACGCTTTTAATGTTATGGTGGTAACATTGAGACAAATGTATACAGCAAAAACAAAGAAGAAATGTTTGTTAATGGCACATCAAGATATTGCTTCTGCTTGGGATGTAAAAAAAAAACCCAACAAAAAACAACAACGATCCACCGAGATAACCATATGATACATCTAGTTATTCAAATGTCTAATCCAGATTCTGAAGTTTTATTTTATAAGATTTTTGTAAATACCTTAAAAAAAAAAACCCATCCTAATGAAAACAATGTTTCACAATTTAGATTCCTTCAACTGATCATAAGCGTAAACTCCTTTCATGGTAAGATTTGACAATGTGTAGTTATGGAAAGCTGGATGGACTCTTTCATGGTAAGATTTGACAATGTGTAGTTATGGAAAGCTGGATGGACTCTTTCATGGTAAGATTTGACAATGTGTAGTTATGGAAAGCTGGATGGACTTTTTAAGTGATAATGCAGTCAAAATCAGATGCAAGCAAGAAACTAAAGCCGAGACAGAAATATTATACAATGTTGTGAAACATTTCTTTCATGGCATATACTGTACATTACCAAATTAGAAAATTGCTAATTTTAAAACAAAATGGCTCTAAAATTTAAGAAAGGAAACCCGCTGTCGCCACATCATGGGCTACTCTTTTCTATTAGCAGCAAGAGATCTTTTATATGCACAATCCCACAGACAGGATAACACATACCACAGCCATTGATATACCAGCCATGGTGCACATATTAATTGCTTTCAAAGAAATACTAAAAATTTCTGAAAATTGGCTTAACCAAAGTTTGTTCCAGTGTAGGCATTGCCTTTAAAAGCTTGGCAGTCCTCTGACAACTGCATCCATTTTCTTGACTAATTTAACATGCAAGTTGGATACATCGACGACTATCACATTTTTATTATCCATTTTCTGTACTAGTTTAATATGAAAGGCAGATACATTGACTACATTTTTATTACCATTTTTCTTTTCTTTTCTTTTCACTAATTTAGCATGCAAGTCAGATACATCATCAACTATGACATTTTTAATACCCAATTTCTTTACTAATTTAGCATGAAAGTCATATACATCATCGACTATCACATTTTTAGTCACATTTTGGTGGAAAGTACGCATCTCAAACAACCTCGAAAAGATATATTTGGACAACGAAATGCGATAGAATCCTTTCGATTTCTTCCAGAACTTTTATTACAATTTTTATGTGATACTGACTTTTATTCTATATTTTAAATGTATCTATATTTTAAATGTATCTATCTGTGATATTTGTATTTTTACACTGTTTTCATTTACCTCTTGAATTTTCACATTGATGTTAATCATCACTTAAGTTTTGCATTTACCATAGTTTCACACCCAATAGCCGATGTACTTTTCATGCCGGGGTGTCGTTAAACATCTATTCTATCACATTTTTTAATTACCCATTTTTTTTAAAAAACTAAAATAACATGCAAGTCAGATACAACATCAACTATAACATTTTTATTACCCACTTTTTTATTTTACTAATACAGCATGATACATCACTATCATTTGTTACCCATTTTCTTGACTAATTTAGCATCATACACCATCAACTACAATTTTGTTACCCATTTTCTTGACTAATTTAGCATGATACACCATCAACTACAATTTTGTTACCCATTTTCTTGACTAATTTAGCATGATACACCATCAACTATCACATTTTTATTACCCATTTTCTTGACTAATTTAGCATATGCTAGGTTGTCCTGTACAATCTTGCCGAGTTCGGGAAAATGCCAGCCGTACCACTCTCTGCATCTCATGATGTAGTTGTTCAGCTCCTTATCTAGATCGTCAAGCAAGGCTAAAAAAATAAAAAATAAAAAATATTTTATTTAATGACGTTCTCTCAACACATTTTATTTATGGTTATATGGCGTCGGACATATGGTTTAGGACCACACAGATATTGAGAGAGGAAACCCACTGTCGCCACTTCATGGGCTACTCTTTTCGATTGGCAGCAAGTGATCTTTTATATGCACCATCCCATAGACAAGATAGCAGATACCACGGCGTACCAGTCGTGGTGCACTAGCTGGACCGAAAAATTGCCCAATGGGCCTACTGACGGATCGATCCCAAACTGACCGCACATCAAGCGAGCGCTTTACCACTGGGCTACGTCTCGCCCGTATCTGTTTAGAAAGGCACACACAATTAAAGCAGGAACTAGAAAACCTTACAGATGCGAGATGCTACTACTGTGTAACAGCAACAAAAGATTTTCAGGCCGTAACAGTAACTGGTTTTTGTCTTCTCATGGGCCACTAAATTGTAAAATGTAATAATCATTCTAATTCAACACATTTGTAAGAACGAATCTGATTGGATATCTACTAAAAATTTCAAGTGGTAAAACCACTGATATACCGGTCGCAAATTTTCTGGCAGAAATAGGTCATAGCTTAAGCAATGAACAGGGTTGTTTTGTAATGACGTCATGAAGACAATTTCTGTAGCACTCATATTACGTACAGAAGTCGTTAAATAATGAGACGTTTGTCAGGGGTTTCCCTAGAGCGATAAGCCGACACGGCCCGTGCTCCCTTAGCCAGCCAAGTAAGCGCCTTCATGTCTGGTAAGCGCCTTAACTGCAGGACCGTGTCGGCTTAATTTGTAACATGTATACAAAACAATGGAGCTGTGATCCGTAACATCATTCACCACACATTATCACACTTCCATTTGGTATCTCTGCAATTATTTAGATGTTCACTTTGAGGTCCATTGATCGCACCGTTTTAATTGTCGGCGGGCTTGTGCTGGTCACGTGGTACAGGTGATCGGCTACTACTAATCCGCCAGATAACTGCTTGTTGTAATAATGTCTGTATGTCTGGGAATTACGCATCAAGACAAATGAAAGAAAATACCTATTAATTGAATAAACGTCTTTGAAGGTGAAATTCTTGAGTAAAACATGTCACCATTAATCCTGGTATACATTTACCATATCGAAACCGTAACTACGTTGTTATTTGCTCAAATGAACGGTCACGGATCGACCAAAAAATAATAGCGATCTCACGACCGGTAACGAGAAACGGTCTTATCCAGAATACAGCGTATGCCTTATGATGTTTGCTAATTTTAATAATCAAGGTTATTAATTTTAACGGCATGCATTCGACATGTATGACAGCAATGTGACGGTGATTCAATGTCTGGAAGATATGTAACTTGCTATTTTAATTTTGTAAAGTCTTTGAACCAAAGTAATAAAAACAAACCGACAATGCATGTGAATTTGAATACAAATGCCAGTTCAGGGCCGAAATACATGTCGGCTATCCCAAGGGCTGAGTTCATCCAGACCGAGCGAAAACAAAACGTTCGCTACACTGGTTTGTGCGCTTCACGTTAAACCAAATGGACACGACGGACACCAATCAAATAGTTCGCGAACGTTAGGAAGAACGTTCGTTGGCTGAACTGAGGAAAGCTCTCGGCGTAATATACGTCACGCTTCAGAGTCAGCTAACACCCACGTGTCAAGAGACAACGTTGCGAACATTAAACATTACGATTACACAGAAGTAAATCTTGATGTAAATTTGTAGAAAAGCAATAGTTGTTTGCATCAATGAATACCTAACTGCAGTTTCGGTTATTTCCTTTGTCTTTGTTAATTTTGTACCTATGGTCGTGAGCACGCATGCAGATTGCGATCGCGGGAAATGAACATGCAGTATTTATACAAATTGCAGTTAAACGTACACTAAATTAGTTTACAATAATCATAGTGTTTAGATAATGCTAGATATATATTTGTGAAACTGTGAGGTGACATTTAATAAGTTAGCTGGATTTTAAAAAGACCGTAACATTTTCTTTTATTAACGTTTTTTTAAAATATATAAATGGAATATACTGTGAAGTCAGCATTCTTAGCTTAGGTATTTTACAAGCAGAAATCACAACAAGCATTTAACACAACTCTGAAATCAACAGCAACAACATGGTGCAAATTATGAAATTGTTGTGGGTGGGGAATTGATGGGTTATTTAAAAAAAAAAAAAAACATGATTTAATGGATTGAAGGCAAACACTTAACTACACCACTTCTTTTGGCTTGACTTTTGTGTTATAATGATGCTAAATATGTAAGCGCCTTAAAAAAAATCCTGGGGAAAGGCCTGGTTTGTATGTCAGAAATGAACATATTATTCTTTATTAGTCGTTATCTAATCTCGAGAGCCGATTATATATGTCAAATTACACATCTATGTTAGAGCCTCTAACTGTTCGACCACATATCATCTGTTAATGGGCTGCCTAATGACGTCACCAACTGGCGACGTTTATATCCTTGTTCTTACTAAAAATGTGATAATTTCCTATTTAAAATCAACCAATAAACATTTTACTTGAATAGGGATAACACTACTATGTTTTCTGATTTGCGGACGTATATCGGTGGTGTTAGTCAGAAATTTACCGTTGTAGTGGCTCCGCTAACACGCTGCCAATAAAACTAAATTTGCAACTGTAAAACCACCAATATACGTCCGCAAATCGGAAAACACAGTAGGGTTATCCCCTAAGTGAAACTTTATCTAAGATACTAAATGTAATGGACTGGTTTGAAATGATGCAATGGATCTACAGCGAAGATTAATCCTACAGCACAATACACACGTACACGCTCTAACACCGAGCTACTCATAATTATTAACGGTGATATATTTTCATGATCCCATTCCAGCATAATCAGGCCAAACTCTGGGTGAGCAGAAAAATGTCATCAAATCATCTATTTACAGTTCAAAAATTGCAAAAAACCCAGTTATTTTGAAATAGAATAACAATTATTGACTAAAATTTATTTGCCAAATTAAAATAAAATTGGCCAATTGTTTTTAAAATTTGCAATTGGTAAATGCCAGAGCCAGCCCTGATAATACATTTTCACAACCCCATTCCATCATAATATATTTTCACGATCTCATTCCATCATAATATATACTGATGGAAAGAAATAAGGGAACACATGGAATTGCAGACCAAATGTAATTCATTTAATAGCGTAGTAATGTCTGCATTTCATACCAAGTTGTAATGTGGGATTGAATGTCTGTAGTGTTGAATGAGCTGCCTATATGTTCCAAGTCAACTTCTGACAATATGAATTGATTTTTGATGCAGCCATTATTTCTTGTTGCTATCTGTGTGATCCTTTATTTCTTTCCATCAGTATATTTTCACGATCTTTTCACAATCCCATTCCATCGTAATATATTTTCACAACCCCATTCCATCATAATATATTTTCACGATCCCATTCCATCATAATATATTTTCACAACCCCATTCCATCATATATTTTCACAATCTCATTCCATCATAATATATTTTCACGATCCCATTCCATCATAATCTATTTTCAGGATCCCATTCCATCATATATTTTCACGATCCCATTCCATCATAATCTATTTTCATGATCCCATTCCATCATATATTTTCACAATCTCATTCCATCATAATATATTTTCACGATCCCATTCCATCATACATTCAATCATAATATCTGCACAACTTACATATAGCTTGAACAATCATTGTGTCCACTTTGTCTGGGCTGAACTTTAACTTGTATCTTGAAAGACTGAAAACAACAAACATACAGGCTTAGATAAAACACTTAAAAACAAAATTAAACCACATTTTCTTCAGCAAAAGTGTTTAATCTACATCTTTGCACTTCAAACCAATGCTCAACTTAGAATTACAAAGGTTTAATTGGTAATCATTAAAAAAAATTGGTCAAAAATTGGACCCGGTATTTTTTTTTCTGTAGCAATCTGCATAATTTGAATTGTGATTTTTTAATAATAATGAAAAAAATGACCACAGGGGGGGGCATACTTCAATCACTAGCTGAATACACAACTTATATAAAAGAATCAACTCCCGATACAAAACTCATGAAGCTTTTCTACAGAACTACTAAATGCTCTTACCGACAACTCCAGATAAATTTACATTACACAATTTCAAAATCTTGATTAGAGAGATTTCTAGTCAACTGAAAATCGATTAGCAATTATTGTTGAAGGTTTTAAAATTGTGTATATTTATAGCAAATTGTGACAATACTGAATATATTGAAAAAAAATAAGAACTTTGTTTTATTTAACGACACCACTAGACCACATTGATATATTAATCATCGGCTATTGGATGTCAAACATTTGGTAATTCTGACTTGTAGTCAATAGAGGAAACCCATTTAGTTCCAAATGGGAAAAGTTAACGTTGAGGGCGGGTAATATATATTACCTGTGTGCTAAACCCAGAGCCATGGCGGCCATTTCTTTCTGCGGAAGACCGGTGATCAAACTGTCCATCTGCGAGCGAATACATCTCATCAGCTCCTGGACGTTCGAGTTTGACAGACACTGCATGTCAAACTTATCCTGTCAACAAAGGAAAAAGAGTTAGTATTTGTTTTGTTTAACAACACCACTAGAGCACATTGATTTATAAAATATTTGGTAAACTTATCCTGTCAACAAAAGAAAAAAAGTTAGTGTTTGTTTTGTTTAACAACACCACTAGAGCACATTGATTTATAAAATATTATCTTGTCAACAAAGGAAAAAGAGTGTTTGTTTTGTTTAACAACACCACTAGAGCACATTGATTTATAAAATATTTGGTAATTCTGATATATTACAGTCTTAACCTTCTGACTACTGAGGCGAATATCTCGCCCGACGTCACGTCACGATTTGTACACTGTATACAACATTCCCCAATTCTGTTTCATTTTGCGACACTCGCCGAAAACGTTACTTGCATTTTTTTTCAAAAATGGTGGTTTTTTGTTAAAAATTAATCCAGTAGTCTAAAGGTTAAAGAGGAAACCTGTTACATTTTTAACTTCCTTCTGTCTCATTCGCAGATACTTGCATAAGGGGGAAAATGCAATTTGTTTGAGGTCAGGTTATGTTAAAAAGAAAATGTACCGTGAAATAAATAGACTGCTGATAATTAACACACTCCATTTAATATACTGATGGAAAGAAACGAGGGATCACGCCGACACTAAAAGAAAAAAGTGACTGCAACCAAAAATCCTCATCCATAGACGCATGAAGTTAACGGTGTTACTGATATTCAGTTTCACATTACTAATGTTATTACTTTGGTTACAAATATCTTGGTACACATCAAAGTGATACGTCCCACTTGAACGCCAAGTGGGACGTAACACAATGACGTCATCAATTGGCGCACAACATAACAGGAACGTCAAGGAAACGAAATGAATGATATAAATTAAGATCGATTATGGGTAATAAATAGGATATTAAACTCGCTACCATTTCGTGTCATATTTATATCCCGAGTAAAATAATGTTCAATTGTCACAAGCTTAAGCGAGTGACAATGAAAATTATTTCCCGAGGAAATGGAAGCTCGTTTAATATCCTATAATTCAGTCCCACATTACGACTTTGCACTTTATACAGACATTATGACACTAATACTGATGGAAATGTGGTCTACAATATCAAGTGTTCCCGTATTCTGTTCTTACAGTATATGAACAATCTGATGATCATTTCTTAGACATCAAACTTAATGACCACTTGGTAACCAGTAAAAATAAATATCTCTCTAGACTTTTTTTTACACTTTGCAACTTTTTTTATAAATTGGACACAATTATTCAAAACTCGATAGTTAATGTATACATATTTACCTTAATCACATTGCCAAGCTTGGCATCAGCGACTAACAGCTGTTCTTGTGCATCCGTGGCAACCAGCTTTTTCATCATTTTCTTCAGCGTCTTGCTCATCTTGCCTTCGACAGCTGCGGTTGCCGCTGGAAACCAAGAAATTACAGGGTCAAAGAAAAGAAAGAAAAACAACACACATTGTAGGTCTCCATATTTAAGTGATTCTTGGGAAATGTTTTATTTAACGACACTCAACACATTGTATTTACAGTTATATAGCGTCAGACATATGGTTAAGGAAAGGAAATGGTTTATTTAACAACGAACTCAATACATTTTATTTATGGTTATATGGCATCAGACATATGGTTAAGGACCACACAGATATTGAGGGAGGAAACCCGCTATCACCACTTCATGGGCTACTCTTTTTGATTAGCAGCAAGGGATCTGTTATATGCACCATCCCACAGCCTTCGTTACACCAGTTGTGGAGCTCTGGCTGGAATGAAAAATAGCCCAATGGGTCCACCGGCGGGGATCGATCCTAGACCGACTGTGCATCTAGCGAACGCTTTACCACCGAGTTACGCCCCCGCCCCTTAAGTGATTCTAGATGCAGGAAAGAAATGAAAGGAATGAAAGTTTACAGTTATACGGTGTCTGATATATGGTTAAGAACCACACAGATATTGAGAGAGAATACACACCACTGCTAAGTGGTTTTGGATACACGACAAGTCAACTGAATCAACTCTCGACTCTTTCAGTGGTGTTAAACAACAACAAACTTAACAGCCACTCACGTGTAAATCTTACTTTGGTAAACAAAAAACTAACTTTTAAAAACACAGACCCAGGTTTCAACAAGTTAAAATGAACACCAAGTGTGTTATAAACTACAAACATGTAACCCATTAGATAAAGTTACAATACTGTGAAAGAATAATCTGCGACGATGAAATAGCCGTAATACATAAGACTAAAGCATCTCGATTTATAACTGTTATTTCTCAGATGTATGTGTGCATTTTTAAAAATATGAAAAATGTATTCTGTGGCATTAGAAAAACCTGGCTTGGTGCGTATAAAACCTAGAGTCTACACTCGAGACTCTAATAAGAGCCCGAGACATGAACTTCATGGTAACGCCATACAAATTGTGTGCATGTGACGTCATTTGAGATAAGAGTATGGACTCTTCAAAAGTTTTATAAGCACAGGCCCAGGATGACCAGAAATAGTTTGGATGTACGAAAATGAATAATGTAAATAATAAAATTTAACTAATGTCCAATTTCAATTACCAAATTCTGCTCTAATAGTGAAAATATATGCCGAAATGTTCAATAACTAAATAAAGTCACTCATGTGTGAATGTTACTTTTTTAATCTTACCAGAGAGAGCTTCTGTCATGTCCTTGAACTTCTGGAAATGTCTCAACTTGACGCTGAAGAAAAGAAAAACACCACGATAGAATAAACACAGACAAAGAAAAAAAGAAAGAAATGTTTTATATAACGATGCACTCAACACATTTTATTTACGATCATATGGCGTTGGACATATGGTTAAGGACCACACAGATATAGAGAGGAAACCCGCTGTCACTTCACGGGCTACTCTTTTCGATTAGCAGCAAGGGATAGCACATACCACGGCCTTTGATATACCAGTCGTGGTGCACTGGCTAGAACGAGAAATAGCCCAATGGGCCCACTGACAGGGATCGATCCCAGACTGACCACGCATCAAGCAAGCATTTTATCACTGGGCTACATCCCGTCCTCTGATGGGATTGGGAAAATTAGTGTAAGTAAATCGTAATTGGGACATGTTTTCAGTCCGCTGAATGATGTGGTACACCACTGTTTAATTAATGTATTAGAACATAAGATAATTAAATATAAATGTTGGTGAAAAAACTTGGTAATTTTCATTGTCACTTTCTATTGGGAAGGGGCCTATGTCCAGACACACAGAACGCCTGAATAAATCCCTGGTAATATCTCTCCTTTTTACTTTGTAACTTTAGGTAATGAGACAAACATAACGGTAAATAATATATCAATGACAATATATGTGTGCATCTGCCTCAGAGGTAGTGACGAAACATATTTATCTTCACATAATCAGCAAAATAAATTATACATCATTGGCAGACACACAATCTTTAATAAAACAAGTTCATTTGCTTGATGGAAAGAAAATAATTATGTTCAGGTGACTGTCCTTCCATGAATTTTTACACTATTAGCTAAAACTGTTAGTAAGAATACACATGTATACAGAGCAAGTCTCTCATAATAGCAGTTTCATTAGGTAAGATTTAATAAATTGTCATGACCATCAAGTGTCAATACTGTCACATTTGAGGTGCGACAATAATGGTGGTAACGACTTGATGAAATGTATTAAATTTTTTGCAATTACTTCTTAATTTTGTAATATTTTTTGTTACTTTAAAATTTATACAAATAGAACTGTCAGCTTCAATTTGGGTCTTATTCTACCATCACATATCAACAGTTACCTAATATATATATCAGGGTTTCTGCTAGAGGGTAAAATGGGTATGGTGCCACACCCAATTTTGACAAAATTAATAATTCTTATCATTACTGTATTATTTTCTTAATGCTAACCCTAAAATTAACCCATTTCCTTTCTGTCAACTGTGGTGCATTCAGCACACACATTGTAAATATTCATATCCGTAACGCCAAACCCAAAAATTTCTTTCTGGCAGAAACACTGTATATATGTATATGCATATGTACACACATACACATATACACGCACACATATATTTGTAACTGACCGTTACCATTTGTAAAAACAAAACGGCACCAAAAAAAATATCCAACTATTTGTGATCATTCTACCCCCCCCCCCCCCCCCTCCCACACACACAATGATTCATGAACATCCATAGGTAAACTGAAAACCAAGTTTCACTGATGTGGGACTTTATAATAGATTGTGTGAAACTGATCTAACATGAAACTTTAAATGATCAATTGTAACATGTATGCAAACCTTGATAATGCCATGTATGAAAAAAACGTAATACAGGTCTATCTTGCCTCTTAACTTTGTAATGGTGAAAGGGGGGTGGTGGGCGGGCAGATATTGAGGGAGGAAACCCGCTGTCGCCACTTCACGGCCTACTCTTTTCGATTAGCAGCAAGGGATCTTTTATATGCATCATCCCATAGACAGGATAACACATACCACAGCCTTTGATGTACCAGTCATGGTGCACTGGCTGCAGTGAGATATAGCCCAATGGGCCCACTGACAGGGATCGATCCCAAACCAACTGTGCATCAAGCAAGCGCTTTACCGCCTGGCTACTTCCCGCCCCATGTAGGTATATCAATTTATGTGTGTACATTTGCCTCAGAGGTAGTGACGAAACTTAATTTTCTTCACATAAATCAGCAAAATAAATTATACATCATTGGCAGATACACAAAATGTAACAAGACTATTCGTTTGATGGGAAGAAAAAAGTTATGTTCAGCTTTTTGGTCAAGTGTAACAATACTTACCAAAGCACCTCCAACCATTCATAAATGAATCCGTCCTTTTCCTATTATCTTGGCCTTCAGGCCTGCGCAAATTAAAAATTTTGTATAACCTATTTTGGTTTGCATAACCTGGGTTTTTTCTTTATAATTTAAAAAAATATATATACTTAATTTTAAGAAAGAAAAGTGGCAATGCAGTGTTCGAGATTAAAATATTTGGGCAGTATCCCAGTTGGATACTAACATTTCTAAATCTAGTATCCCACCTGAGAATTTAGTATCCCACTTAAATGAAATACATAAATAACATCGTAACAAACTTGGACGGCACTGTTCTCATTAAATCGCAATCGACATCGTGGAATTTGTGAAATTCACAATAAAACGGAATCGGCAAAAAAAATTGCTGCATCTATTTTTGAGTAATACCGACATAAATTAATTTCTAGCAGTAATCTATAAGTGTTTCTGACATTACTAATAATAAACCTTCCTGTATCAATTTTCTGCAGATGTGGAATCAATATCTCAAATAAAACTTGAAGGGAGGAAACATCCAACAAAAACAATAGCGACTTAGCAGTTCTCAGTTTATTGCTACGCCGCTATTTCTCCAGTGTAGCATTAGACTGGGTACGAGTTGGGGGAGATATTATTACTATATAGCATTAGACTGGGTACGTGTTGGGGGAGATATTATTACTATATAGCATTAGACTGGGTACGAGTTGGGGGAGATATTATTACGATATAGCATTAGACTGGGTACGAGTTGGGGGGAGATATTATTACGATATAGCATTAGACTGGGTACGAGTTGGGGGAGATATTATTACGATATAGCATTAGACTGGGTACGAGTTGGGGGGAGATATTATTACGATATAGCATTAGACTGGGTACGAGTTGAGGGAGATATTATTACGATATAGCATTAGACTGGGTACGAGTTGGGGGAGATATTATTATGATATAGCATTAGACTGTGTACGAGTTGGGGGGAGATATTATTACGATATAGCATTAGACTGGGTACGAGTTGGGGGAGATATTATTATGATATAGCATTAGACTGGGTACGAGTTGGGGGAGATATTATTACGATATAGCATTAGACTGGGTACGAGTTGGGGGAGATATTATTACGATATAGCATTAGACTGGGTACGAGTTGGGGGGAGATATTATTACGATATAGCATTAGACTGGGTACGAGTTGGGGGAGATATTATTACGATATAGCATTAGACTGGGTACGAGTTGGGGGAGATATTATTACGATATAGCATTAGACTGGGTACGAGTTGAGGGAGATATTATTACGATATAGCATTAGACTGGGTACGAGTTGGGGGAGATATTATTATGATATAGCATTAGACTGTGTACGAGTTGGGGGGAGATATTATTACGATATAGCATTAGACTGGGTACCAGTTGGGGGAGATATTATTACGATATAGCATTAGACTGGGTACGAGTTGGGGGAGATATTATTACGATATAGCATTAGACTGGGTACGAGCTCGAAAATACTGTTACTTAACTTCACCAGTAAATGACGACTTTCATTGTTTCAGCGAAAAATAAAAACGCAGGATTAATAAAACAAAAAACAACATTATATGGTATCCCGGTGGGATACTGGGTTCTTGAAGTCTGGTATCCAAAATTAAATTCTGGTATCCCCGGGATACCATTAATCTCGTACACTGCAATGGTAAGTAAAAAGTATATGTATACAAATGTTTAAGAGATTTAAAAATAATTATAATGATTAGAACTATTGCAATAAATTACCAAAACATAGTCTTGACCTATTATATAAAACACATCATCATGTGTGCATAACTACGTGTGAATAAATAAGAATTCATTGCAGGGCAATTGCTTACCATTAATTTTATAATATTAGTCTTTTATGTGTATATAATGTCCAGGCCTTTCCCCAGGATTTTTTTAAGGCGCTTACATATATAGTATCATTATAACAAAAAAATCAAGCCAAAAGAAGTGGGGTAGTGCTTTGAAAACAGTTAAGTGTTTGCCTTCAATCCATCAAATCATGTTGGGGTTGTTTTTGTGGGGTTTTTTTTTTTGGGGGGGGGGGGGAAATGTTTTTCACAAAAACCCATCAATTCCCCACCCCCAACAATTTCATAATTTGCACCATGTTGTTGCTGTTGATTTCAGCGTCGTGTTAAATGCTTGTCACCTCACAGTTTAACAAATACATATCTAGCATTATCTAACAAACATGATTATTGTAAACTAATTCAGTGTACGTTTAACTGCAATTTGTATAAATACTGCATGTTCATTTCCTGCGATTGCGATCTCAGTGCGTGCTCTCGACCATAGCTACAAAATTAACAAAGACAAAGGAAATAACGAAACTGCAGTTAGGTATTCATTGATGCAAACAACTATTGTTTTTCTACACATTTACATCAAGATTTACTTCCATGTAATCGTATTGTTCATGTCCGCAATGATGTCTCTTGACACGTGGGTGTCAGCTGACTCTGAAGCGTGACATATATTACGCCGAGCTTTCCTCAGTTCAGCCAACGAACGTTCTTCCTAACGTTCGCGAACTATTTGATTGGTGTCCGTAGTGTCCATTTGGTTTAACGTGAAGCGCGCAAACCAGTGTAGTGAACGTTTTGTTTTCGCTCGGTCTGGCTGAACTCAGCCCTTGGGATAGCCGACATGTCTTTCGGCCCTGAACTGGCATGTGTATTCAAATTGACAAGCAGTGTCGGTTTGGTTCAAAGACTTTACAAAATTAAAATAATGGTGACATGTTTTACTCAAGAATTTCACCTTCAGAGATGTTTATTCAATTAATAGGTATTTTCTTTGATTTGTCTTGATGCGTAATTCCCAAGCATACATACACTATTACAACAAGCAGTTATCTGGCGGATTAGTAGTAGCCGATCACCTGTACCACGTGATCAGCACAAGCCCGCCGACAATTAAAACGGTGCGATCAATGGACCTCAAAGTGAACATCTAAAGAATTGCAGAGATACCAAATGGAAGTGTGATAATGTGTGGTCCTGCAGTTAAGGCGCTTACCAGACATGAAGGCGCTTACTTGGCTGGCTAAGGGAGCACGGGCCGTGTCGGCTTATCGCTCTAGGGAAACCCCTGATGTCATGACATTCAGTGGTGAGTGGGAGACTCGGTGCCATCTTCCTTATTTGAGGAACAGTGGATACTGATACTGCCACTGTCATCATCACTGCCACTATCCGATTCGGAATTACAGTTAATAATAAGATCACTGTGACTGGTTTATCCTGGTTGCTGATCCAGTTCGAGATTGTAATGATCATCACAATATCACCATTTTTGATTGGTTAAATCTGGCTATAACGCCTTCTAACTACCAATGGGAATGCACCTACTTCGCAAGATATTTATACAAACTTGACTGGTTACGTTACGTGCTACGAAAAAGCACTGAGCCGGGAACAAGTCTAATGTTTGTACTCGCGATAAAAATCTGTTGGTATGTTGCTGGGATTAATCATTTTCTTTGTGGAGGATGCCCCCCATAGCCCCTATTGACTGTGGTTGCATTCAATTCCGTATCGCCATACCCAAAACATTTTCTGGCAGAAACATACTTATAGTGTGCGATTTGGTTTAAAAAATTTAACCATCATAAGGAAAGGAATGTTTTATTTAACGAGGCACTCAACACATTTTATTTACGGTTATATGGCGTCAGACATATGGTTAAGGACCACACAGATATTGAGAGAGGAAACCCGATGTCGCCACTTCATGGGCTACTCTTTTCGATTAGCAGCAAGGGATCTTTTATATGCACCATCCCACAGACAGGGTAGTACATACCACGGCCTTTTTTACACCAGTCGTGGTGCACTGGCTGGAATGAGAAATAGCCCAATGGGCCCACCAATGGGGATCGATCCCAGACAGACCACTTTACCACTGAGCTACATCCCGCCCCTCAAGTGTCATAAGGTGTCGCTGTTTGCAAATCAAAAGCCCGGCACCAACCCAGCGAGCCCTGCCGTGCGTCTCCAGTAGAACAGAAGATACAGATACACTACATGTTTTGCATGAAATCGTGGAAAAGATCGCTATTCAAGACTATGGTTTCCTATGATTTTGAGATATATGCTGACTGTCATTTCGAAGAATCAATGTAATTTGTATATGTAATTTTTACGAGCCACGAGGGCTCGTATGCTAACTAAGCTAGAGAGTACTATATTATTTTTGCGAGCCTCGGACTCCTACTCTCCTCAAAGAAAGAAAGAAAGAAATGTTTTATTTAACAACGCACTCAAAACATTTTATTTACGGTTATATGGTGTCAGACATATGGTTATGGACCACACAGATTTTGAGAGGAAACCCGCTGTCGCCACTACATGGGCTACTCTTCCGATTAGCAGCAAGGGATCTTTTATTTGCGCTTCACACAGGCAGGATAGCACAAACCATGGCCTTTGTTGAACCAGTTATGGATCACTGGTCGGTGCAAGTGGTTTACACCTACCCATTGAGCCTTGCGGAGCACTTACTCAGGGTTTGGAGTCAGTATCGGGATTAAAAATCCCATGCCTCGACTGGGATCCGAACCCAGTACTTACCAACCAGACTCTCCTCAGAATCGCATACTGATACTTACATTTTACTAGCTTCATCTGCATTTTCAAAATCTAGGTACAGGTTTTCTGTTTTTTGCAATTTCTTTTCTTTCAAGAGCTGAAATGAAGGTAAATGGTAAAAAGTAGAGTTAAAGCTACAATAGCATTTGTATTATGGCAAATTTAAATGCATTATGCATGCAGTCATCAACATATCGAATACATCATATGTCCAGTATAATACTGAACACATGATATATCCAATTTTATTTGGTGTAACAGATTTATCATTTATGTACAATTTACTGAAAGGTTAAAGTGTCAAGTTCTGTTTATAAATTTAAAAAAGAAAGAAAAAAAAGATTAAACGAATTATTCCAAAATAGGCTATGTATTTTTTTTTATATATATACAATATTCCTTTTCACTTTCAGATTATCAATTTTAAATTGAAGAACCCTGGTGAGCATGCGTGCAAGAAGAAACTTTCACAATATGGGCCACTATGCAGTGAAAAGCATCAAGATATTTATGTATGTATTTATAAGGAAAGGAAATGTTTTATTTAACGATGCACTCGACACATTTTTATTTATGGTTATATGATGTCAGACATATGGTTACGGAGACAGACCTCGTTTTTGACAGGCACGAGCGCCAACACGCCCGTCAACTTAATCTGACGGGTGCGAAATAATGCCATTGAGCCTTGCGGAGCACTCACTCAGGGTTTGGAGTCGGTATCTGGATTAAAAAACCCATGCCTCGACTGGGATCCGAACCCAGTACCTACCAGCCTATTGACCGATGGCCTAACCACGACGCCGGTGTAAATTTTGAAAGTAGTTGGCGAATTTTATTTTAATTTGGCGAAATAATTTCATGTTAAAATTGACATTTTTTTTAGAAAGTAACTGACAATTTCTGCAATTTTTGAAATTTAATAGACAATTTGGCGAATTGTTTTGCTCACCGAGCTAGCCCTGCAATATGGGGGTGGGTGGATGTATTCTTTTATTTCTTCTTCTTTTTTCTAAATACAATTTTTGAGCCAATACTCGCTTCTTTTCTTAAATAGAGCTAATTATTTCTTTAAAACAGCAATATTTATGCTGGTTTTAACTGCTGCTTTTTTGTTGACTGGTTTTTTAAAGTAACCCATCAATTACCCACCCCAACAATTTGTAATTTATTATTATTGTTACTGTTATTGATTTCCACGTCATGTTAAATGCTTGTTGTTGATTTCAGCTTGTAAAATACCTAGCCTGAGAATGCTGACTTCACGTTTTTACAACTATTCCATTTACGTCAGGTATTTTTTTATTAAAAAGATAATGAATTGACATTTACGGCCTTTTCAAAATCCTTTTAAGATGTCACCTCAGTCTACAAATTTACATATTTGATTTAACAAATATCATGATTATTGTAAACTAATTGGATTCAGTGTATGTTTAATCTTAATTTGTATAAATACTGCATGTTCCATTGCATATGCATGAGTGCAAAATTAACAAAAACAAGGAAATAAACGAATGAAACAGCAATTAAGTATTCACTGATGTGAACTATTGATTTTTTAAAACAATTTTACATCAAGAATTACTTGTGTGTATTCGTATTGTTTAATGTCCGCAACGTCAACCGTAACCTATATGTTGAACACATGCCGTTAAACTTAATAACGGTGATTATCAAAATAAGCAAACATAATAATGCTGTATTCTGGATGACACCGTTTCTTATTAATGGTCGAGAGATCACTAAAAAAATATTATGCTAATTGAATATTTGGTATTATTATTATATTTCAGGTTTCATTCTCATTCGTACCGAGTCGTTTCGCCCCCCAAAATAAATATTTTATTAGTTTTGGAAGTCTTTTTTTTCTTCTGTTTATTCATTACTCATGATGTTATTTTTGTGCACTGTTCCCATGTGCAATGTTTAAATGCAATAAATTTGATCTTATCTTACTAAATATTAAGTAATTTTCTGTCTTTGGATATTAATGCCGTATCACTATATCAGCTGTTTACTTTCTGTCGGCTAAAGCTAGACGAAATCAACATACCATTTGAACCTCAGCTGGGTATGTAGTATATTTAATAAGAAACCACAGCACATCAGTAGTATGCAGTGTGACTGTTCATAAATTAATTATTAATGTGAATACATTGTCTGTATATTACCAAAAAATTAGGGTGAATCGAAACATGGGGCGAAACGACTTGGTTAGAGGTACGAATAGACCCTGCTCAAAACAACTCGGGTGAACTACTAATAAGGATGAAACGATCTGTTACCGATGGTACTGCAGGAGTGTTCCCGCTTGAAACATTGTTAAAGATACATACTTTCGAGCAATATTTTCAGAATATAAAACAGAAAGAACACTAAAACATGTACGAGTATGTACCGTTAACAAAAAGCGGAACTATTGGGGTGGTGGCTGCCGCGCTTGCCGCCACAACTCCAACAGGGATGCAGTTGATTCGTCCACTGAGGAACTCAAGACGATTCGTCCACTACAAAAAATCAGTTCCAGACGATTCGTCCACTGGGTTTTTATTTCCCCAGTACATTTCGTCCACGAACTAAATAATGTGTACTACATGTACATGGGTACTAAATAAATTATTAGATATATTTTAACCCGTATTTTTTTTGCTGTGTCATAAATTTACAAAGGTGAAAATAAATTATATTGCATTAGATTACGCTTGGTAGATGTTCTTAAATAACAATGCTCTGCAGACAATTCATTCGCGTTTCTATTTATTTGGTTATTGTTCGTTTCTATAATGTATGCCTTTCACGCTACATGTTGTAGGATGTTTTTAGTTCAATATGCCCAGTAAAGATAATCTTTAGCCCTTCCCTTTCAACTTGTTTGGTTTCTGTTTGCTTTACCAATTAAGTGTACAGGTGTCCTCTATTGTGATATTGTGAAGTAATTAGCTTAACCTTGTTTCACCAAGTTGGATCCAGTAGCGTCTAAAACATTTAATTAAATTGGAATTGAAGTCTTTTATTTCGAGGTTATTAGGCATATGGAGATAACGTGACGAGGGAGGGTACAGTGGATAAAATTTACGCCACTGAATGAGAACATGACATGGTAATAAAGTCTTCCGACGTGGAGGCTTGCATTACCTATTTACCACATCGTGACATCAGACATGTGAGATAATGTACGAGCGAGTGGACGAATCGGAGCGGTTATAGAATCTGTCCGCCACTAATCCTGTAAAACGAGGGATTTTTTTGTGGGGATTCTTAAAAAAAGTGGGGCATGGTTTTTTGAGGGGGGAAAAGAAAGAAAATAAAATTATTTATTTAGAAAAAAATAATACTTTTTTTTTTTTTTAAATATGGACATCAAGACTTATTGGGGGGGCCAGGCCCCCCCCCCCCCAGCCCCCCTTGCTAACCCTAATCACTCTGTAGCCGTGTAGGCTATCAACACTTTTCTGTAACAATCGACCGACAAAGTTCCTAAATTAAAATAAAGTAAAACAGAAAATCAATCGACCCTATATTCCTAAAACAAACTAAACCCTAACCGTTCCTGAAATAAAACACAAAATAACGCAAAGTTCCTAAAATAAAATAAAATAGAAATTAACTCGAGTTATTGGCTTTATTTTAGAAATCGTCATAGTTAAAATTATAGAAAATTACATATTCGTTATTTAGTGTAGGCCTATAGTAAATGGTTGTATTTAGGTGGCGCACATATTCTATAACCGTACCGATGAATCGTCCGCATAATAATCAATACAAACAGTTAATAAAAACTGGATATAAATGTTGAATTCTAACTCTATTTAAAAAAAATTGGTTATAGTATGCCACAAAATAATGTTAAGAAACGATTATAATGTCAAAGAAATAACTATTAATATGTTTGAAAAAAATGCAGTCATCAAGTGGACGAACAGTCTGGAAAGCCTCCAAAGTCCCTGCATAAATTCAACGTGCAAACGAAAAATGGGCAACACAAAACTATACTTGTGCGAGCGACACGCGGAAGAGTTCGATCCATGCCCCTCTATTAGTCTATAGCTATATATCGGTCTTTAAAGACTAACCCTAAGGATAACCACTGAAGAGGGGGGGGGGGGGGGTGGGGGGTCGATGTGCGGGTCAAACTCATGAGTTTTAAAAAAAAAGTGGCTTAGATGACAGTGTCAAAGGAAAGTCTTTCCCTTTTTTTTCCAGTAATCAGTATTGTTATGATATTATCACTGTAAAATTAAAAACCACGTGTTTCCAAAATGATCATTTATGATTTATATAAATTGCACGACTGTCATTTGCGCTACATTGTAGGGAAATCAATATTTAAAGACTAAAAATCACGTGAATCTCTTGCATACCTTAAATACAGCGTAACCCGCCGGAGTTTCAAATAAAACCAACATCGCAACAAAATTAAAAACAGCCAAACTGAACACGCGGTCCCAAATCACAGTCTTCTTTTACGCATGCGTATAAGAGTGCAATACAAAACCGAATAACCCTGCGATACGAAACGATAAAAAGCCTATAATCTTAGCTGATAAATAATGCAGTAATTTCAGTTTGATTTGACGTAAGAAGAAAAGTAAAAGTGTTTTGGAAAAGAAAAAAAATTTAATACTATTTTTGTGTGCAATTTATAAATCATTTGGCTCAGTAATAAATAACTTGTAGTTAGTTTCAAAGTATGAAAAAAGGCCTTTCTCGTGGGACGGGCTATAAGAAATGAGATACCTGTGCAGGGACAATTTTCATATTCATTGATAAATATTTTCACTTTACAGGAACCCTGCAAGACGTTTTAACTTTTACAGCTATAAATCAGTTTAGCCTACTTATGAAGAAAAATAACGTGCATGGTTTTTTTAAATAAAATGAAAGATAGAAAAAACATCCTTGAGACTAGGACGTCGCTGCAAAGGCAGGTCTATCAAGAGTTTATCTTTAACGATACCACTAAAGCACACTGATTTATTAATCATCGGTTATTGGATGTCAAAGATTTGATAATTTTTATATAAAGTCTTAGCACATGCCACGGCCTTTTTAACAGTTTGTGGTGCAGTGAAATAACCCAATGGACCCACCGACGAGGAACGATCCTAGACTGACCGCACATTAAGTAAGCGCTTTACCACTGGGCTACGTCCAGCCTCTGAATGATTGAGAATGCATAGGGTTTAAAACGGAATTTTTATTTATAGAAATTAAGCCCCATGGACTTAAATTCAAATAATATTTTAAAACACGAATCTCCTATAGGTTGCAAAAAAAAAAAATATATATATATATATCTAGCGCTGGTCTTCGCGTCGCCCGTGTGAGATACAAACCTACTGCAAAGACATTTAATTATAATTTGTTTTACGGACTACCAATAGTAGAACACAAACGTATATTTTTCGGTAACAGGTCGTTTCGCCCCTGTTACTAGTTCGCCCGCGTCGTTTCGACCCGGGTCCATTCGTACTGTTAAGGCCACCTATTTTTTATTAAATGGTTTACGGATTTTTTTCACACAAAATATATGTAGGTGGTCGAAATAAAAAATATAAAAAAAGTTTTGGATCCATTTTTTAATTATTTTTTTCTGTCGGAGGAAAAAAAAAAGAAAATGTTCAAATCCAGATTATTCATCATGAACACACACACACACACACACACATATATGTTGCAAATGGATTTTGTGGTTGCATGTACTTTCTCATTCACTACCATTCTGCTTCCCGGGTTTTACAGTATTTATATCTCGTTTAAATAACTAATGTGGATATATTCATGTTATTTCAAAACAATTACACTAATAAATATATAATTGGGGCCATTCGACTCACTTTTGGGGCGAAACGACTCCGTACGAATAAGATTTTAGAATGAACCAACCCTGGGTGAACGGGTCTAAGGGCGAAACAACACAGGGTTCGAAATGGTTTTAGGGCGAAACGGCCCGGATTCAACAGAAATTGGTCTGCACATGTCGTAATTTTACTGCTTTAGCATTCAGGCATATAAATACTGTATTATACATAGATACTTATTGATTTATACTTTTGATATGTATTTATGATGTTGAATTAGTTAATACAGACATACTACGATAAACTGTTCAATTCTGCTACTTGAAATTCTGATTTCGACATATAGCCGCTTTTCGCAAGTATCAATAACAACAATAAGATGGTGGCCATGCACCTGTGCACCCGCACAGTACACGGCAAAGTCAAAACGCAACGTACTTCTGAATAAATAATTTAACAAAGACAGAATATGATTTGACAAGTATAATTTTGGGAAAAATACCCTTGAATTACTTTTTTTTTTTTTTTTTTTTTTTTTTTTTTTTTTGGTCAGAACGGCGGTAAAATAAAAACAAAAAAATGGAGGTTTGCATTTTTATTTTTCCAGCGGGACTTTTTAATGAACTTCGGCGGATCCGTAAACCTATTAATCAAAAACGACTGGCCTAACGGAGTCGGTTCGCCCCTATGTAGGGTCGTTTCGCCCTTTTTTTAAATTTTGTTAATAAAATTTTTTATTCATTGCTTTATCATATATGCCCACCTCAAACTTATCCCACCCCTCCTGGCCCAGACTTAGTCACTGGCGAAAGTCCGAGATTAAACCCGCGCTTGCGGTGGGTCCTACCGACAATAAAATGGGCGGAGCTTCAAGCCAGAGATAATGATCACGTGATCTAAGTCTAGCGACAAGGTCAGTCTATGAGTTATAATTAAACAAATACACGTGGCCTCAGAGAAAGAAAGCAGTACTCACGCAACGTTAGAATGAAGAACCACATTCCCGGGTTTTTTTTTTTTTTTTATCATTTAGATTAGAAATAAATATGATCTACAACAGAATCCCAAATATCTCGTGCAAAGTTGCGAGTCTTCGGTTTTAGATTTTTTTTTTACCAACTGTTCTGCGTGGACAACGCGGATCTTCATAAAATGTCACCAAGGTAAAATCGCGACCAATGTTTTCTTTCCAGTCTAAGATGGCTAGGTTACTTCTTCGTTTATATTCCTTGTCAGAGAAGGAAATGCGTTTGTCATGGTATAACAAACAAGCATTGTTGAATGATTCCACATAGTGTGTATCGACACATGTGACGTAGTCTTCCGGTGTTTTGTATATGACAAGTCGCTTGATTGCGCAATCGAAAAGTTTGATGGCGATCGGGTCTCGCAATATGATTTTGCTGGGCTCGTAGTTTTTATCAGTTTTGCATCTTGATTCAGGCAAACAGTTATCGTGTATATTTTGATAATGTAAAACTATATTGTCAAGAAGACTTCTCAGTTTTTCTGACGATCCACCACAATATTTCATGGCGTAATAACAATGCGTTTTCACCGATGCCGCTTTGTCAGACAATTCACCGTGCCATTTCACAGCATGGAACTTAACAGGGCCAGTGCAGACTTTTTTCATTTCTTTACTAATTCCCTTTGTTGCATGCCATGTGTCATTTGCGTTAGTAACACCAACACGGTTTTCTGACAAGTATTTATTTATGGTGACATTTCGGTCGTGTCCGTGGATGTTGACATTGATTCCACATATATCAAAGTGGTCGTATAATTTCTTTACACCGAATGTCTCATGTCTTTGGCTTACTGGATCCTCATCTTTGGAGACGACTGCCAGTCCTATGACCTTTTTTGTTTCAAATCCAATGGCAACCACGTCAGAATGCCGTGCATTTTTTCGCCACCCATGCCTTGCGTCTGTCAATATCGTAATTCCTTTGAAGTCAGAATTAATATCAGAACATTGAAGTGTTGTGATAGCCGTTTCCTCGTCAACAGCATCTTTAATAGATTGATCAGCGATGTTATTTGTTTTGCAGCAGTATAAATCTAAAAATCTACTGACGAAAGTCTCTGATAACTGACCAAATCCTGCAGATGTGACAAAACGTTCATACTGTGAATATCGCAAACCAAACACAAAAAGTGCATGCAAGATGCGAAAATTTGCGAGGAATGATCCACCCGGCAAACGAGGTGATGTGTCCACTTTCATGCTGTGTTGATTCTCACAGTGCAACGAAATTTTTCCTGTGTGCCCTGAGTATTCTATGGTTTCAATTTCCATGTGTTTCGAACATTCATGGGCATGCACCTGTAATCCGACACAAAGATTTTGTATTGCCGATTCAGTAATGAGACACATCTTTTCTGTACTCTGTTCCTTTGGACATGGTAAATATGTTGAAAATTTGTGAGCGGTTCCCAAATCATCTGCATCGGTGTTGCTTGGTGGCAATGCATGTTGTTGAAGATAAAAATCAAAAACCTCGTGTAGAATTGTGCTGTTGCTTGTATTTGAAACCCTGTCATCCAATAATAGTTTTGCGCGATCTATTTTGTTGAAGAGCAAAGTTTTGTCATCATTAGATTGGGCATAGAATCGAATATTTCCTGTCACCAGAGGAACGTCTTTTAATTTTCTTCGTTTATTTCTTATTCGCATCTCATCACCCTCATCTGACTTTCTTTTCTTTCTTCCTAATTCTTGTCTGTTTTCGTCTTTTATACGCTGCATTTTCGATCTTTAAATAAGCAAGCTTCTAATTCGGAATATGTTCACATTGAAAAAACATGTTGATTATTTTTAAAAAGGCGCCACAAATACAGGTTGGTGTTAATATTTAGTTTAGTCCATTTTTCTAAAGGGCGAATTTTCTTATCTACTAACAAGATACATATGAGAAAACGACAATATTATTTTATTTAATAATGCACAGTGAAATTAAACGTAGTATATATACATGAATATATTTGTTTTTATTGCGACACTGAACTCACATTATTCGAGTCAGAATATAAGATAACGGAAGAGAGTTTTAGTAGCTTTGTCTCCTTTACAGCGGAATGTCGCACATTCCTGGTAATTAAATTATCGGGGCTATTGTTTTAGTTTCCATCAAAAGTGCGCCAACGTTTGCTGACAAATCATGAGTGAAAAAAGGGAATTATGTTTTAAAATAACCAAGGATCAAGCGGAAGCTCTATTGGCATTCTGTCGCTTTAGCGATTTTGATTTAGACAATGATGTTATAAAAAATGAATGGTCAGTTTGTGAGGACGAAGGTAGTGCTCACTTTGAAGAAGCGTCGGACGCGCACCGGTTGACAGCACCGGACCGGATTGCTAAAAATACCTGTTCTGGCTCTCGGGAAGGGTCGCAGAGAATTCTCGAACAAAGTGATGGACACAGCAGAACCTCGGCCAGACAACACAGCACACCTACTGACGATGAATGTTCATCTTGTTTTTGTGTGTCACGTCCAATAGACAGAATTGGTTAGGAAATGGCGCCGCACCCCATATTCGTAATGCTGGTTTACGGAAAGAACGTTATAAAAAATTCTGGAAAATGTTGTCTCGCCGAGGCGCATAGCTTGATGCCCGATATCAACAGAGCAAAATGCGATCTTTTGATAGAGGTACCACCCAGGAAAATGTCTGGACACTGAGAGAAATGATGCCGCACTGTGTTCTGTCGTTGGTCAGGTCATTATACCCAAACCCCGATGGTATATCGTATATGGGGCATAAGTGGCAATAAACGGCGAGTAGACACCTGTAAAGGCATTATTATTAAATGTATTTTGCAAATAACACGTTTGCTACCTTGCAAGTGAGGGGCAAAAATACTATTATTCCACGTGGCCCGTTCCACGTGCGCCTTGTTACTCATGGTTGTCATGTGACACAAACAAGCTACGTCACATGTCCATATACGACTATTCAATTCTACGCTTCGGAGTTATAAGTTCCAGTTTACCTCTAATTACAATAGCTTTGTATAGAAATTAAAAGCATTCTTTATTTCTCTTACATTTATCTACAAGCGGATCAAATTTGGAGTTATAATATGTTCTAATTGTTCCATAAATATTAAAAATGTACCCCCATTAAAGCTGTGTCTTCAAACTGTCAAACTTTCAAACATTTTGGATTTAAGCTCCGCCCACTCCTATTTATATCGACGGCGCCGGTTTAAAGAAGAAACATTTTATTACACCATTTCATGAAGGAGTGAGACTAGAAAATCCCAAGGTTGCGATGTATTTACTGAATAAAGGAGCTGATTCTAACATAACTGATAATGAAGGTAACTCTCCTTTACATTTGGCTGTTGATTATGAACATATAGATGTAATAAATTAACTAGTTACGAGAGGAGCGAATCTGAAAGCAGTAGATTCTGATGGAAGTAATCCATTTCAGAGGGCTGCATATCACAGTTCATTGCAAGTTGTACAGTGTTTAGCAGAAAAAGAATCAATGGTACACATTCCAGATACCTTTGGCAGAACAGCACTCCGCCTAGCCGCATGTGGACGAAGATTCAGGCACCCAGCGGCCGTGGACCAGAGAGTTATCAGGTGGTTGTTGGATGCAGGGTGTGATATCAATGAAGAAGATAAACATGGATATACACCGTTGATGTATGCATGTTCATCTGGAAATTGTGGGAATGTAGAACTGTTGCTGGAAAAGGGAGCTAATCCCAATGGTAGAAACGTAACAGCTTTGCACGTTGCATCAGGATGGCATATGCTAGATATCCTGAAACTACTTCTGAACAAAGGTGGAAACAGAAATGTGGTTTCAAACTCTGGTAATACCCTGATTCATGTTGCAGTCCGATGGGATTTACGAAAAACACTATACAGAGACATACATACCCTCAATCTGTATGGCGCATTGCTATCACCACCATTCTGGAGAAAATGCATAGATGATCTAGCCAGTGACTTCCAATCTAACATGCCAATAACTATTTTGATAATGGACACCATTTATTTGTGGATTTTTGCATCAAGTCTTTTACCTTTACTTGAAATAGAAAATGTATTGGAGGTGTTACTGCACAGTGGTTGTAATATCAATGCCAAAAACAAGGCCGGCCAGACACCAGTCCATGTTTGTATTCAATATGGTGAGTGTAGAAACCTGGAAGAGTTGTTAAACAGAGGTGCTGATGTGTCCCTTGTAGACAATTTGGGTAGATCAGCACTGTAGTATGCAGTGTCGTTGGTTAAGCCAGATGCTGTTCAGATTTTGGTACATTTTGGAGCAAAGGACGGAGAGACCAATTATGGTGTTACTGCTTCTGAAAAGGCACGTGTCAAAATGCAGTATTCAGATGATGAAAACATTAAAGCTAAATGTTCCATGATAATTAATAACTTGGATTTACTTAAACAGGACCTAATGTAAGCACAGATGTCATAGACAGTAGTTTTGGTGGTTAGTTTCAGGTTGGTTTTTGTAAAACAATCGTTGCTGAAGTTATTTGTGACTTGTGGTAATATTCTACAAATCTCATGTTCATAACAATGGCTCTTAAAGTCAAACTTTAATGTGTTTTGTTTTACTGTGAGATTCAAATTGTGCCATTGCACAGTGTTGGATTAACTGTGGAAGATGGTATGTTTGTTGTATTTTATTTGTTTTGTTCATACTTCGAAATCTTTGTGCTGCACAGATTAGACTAGCAATGCAAGATTTTGTAGTTGTTTATTTTTCTCCAACATTCACACTGTTTTATTTAACATACTGGAATAGGTCGTAAAAATATTTGTTTGGTTTCGATATAGCTGTTCAATATGTATTAGTTTTATTATAAAATTCAGATTGTTGTGCTTGTTTGTTTATTTCCTTTAGTTCTACATATATTACAGTAGCTGTTCATGATGTATTTGGTTTGTGCATTTTTTTTAAATGTTGTGCAGCGGAGATTTGAAGAGATATGCTAAATATTTACAAATCAATATGTTGGCTTTTTAATTGTATTATTCTGTGATTCAAATTATTTTGTTGCACAGATTGTAAAAGATGAGTAAGATGTATTGTTTTATTTGTAAATTCAAATAGTGGCACTGCAAATATTTGAACAGCTGCACTAGATATTCTTCCGTTGTTCATAGTTTTAAATTGTTTTGCTTTACATTCATCAATAGCTGTCGAAGATACACTTTTGTGGTCAAATTGTTCTGCAGCACTAATTGGAATAGCTATGTGAACTATTTGTTATCTATTCAATCAGGGTTCCAGCTGCCGTTCGCCATTGTCGCCAATTGGCGAATTATCACAAATTTGGCTATAATCTGGTCAATCAGGCGATACAAAATGGCGATTTATTTTTTCAACCAATGTTTCCCGAAATTCGGATTATCTTATTTTCCTAATATATATATATATATATATATATATATATATATATATATATATATATATTAATGTCGCCGCCATTCCAAAGAAAATATACGTGCGAAACCCTTGCCCTTAATAAAATAAAATGTGGATGCAGTGAATCGTGAACCAATCAAATCGTTAACGATTCCTCACGAATAAAATCTACATACAGGGCTCTGTTTGATCGAGTACTTCATTCATATGAATATATTTATTTCAGTTTGCGTAAGCTCGGTATAACCTATTAAAACGCCAGATATGCGGGTCCACAATTTTTTATTTAAGTTTCACACCGAATTATATTCTTATGTTTTATCTACCAAGATAATTTGCATTTTGTATCATTGTTTAGGTTTAATTTTAAAACATTGTTCTAGTAAATCAACCGCTCGTTCAAATGCGATCTTTAATCACAGTTATCACGTGGTGACGCTAAGCGTTGCGGGACTGCCAGTGAAGTTCAAATCCGAGATGTATCCTCTCCTTGCCAAACTCGCCACGACAGCCCTGACTATGCCGGTGACCACTGTTGATGTGCAACGTGGGTTCAGTAAACAGAACCTTATTAAGACCAAAAATAGGTCCAACCTGAAACCTGCCACACTCGATGCCCTGATGAGGGTTTGAATAGAAGGTCCTCCCAGAGAGGATTTCAATTTCGATCACGCATTCAAATTGTGGTCTAAAGAAAAACCTAGACGAATTTTAACCATCTAAATTACATGTATTTTGTTATTTACAGATATGCACTAGAGGTGTGCTGTAAACCCGTACACCAGTATTATTTTCATGTGTGATGCATACTGTGGTACATTCTGTGCACTACCGGGTACCTCCAGTATTTTTCAGTAGATAATCGGTTTCTTGATGCTAAATATATAATTTTGGAAAATTATTTTAAGAAGCAAACTTTTGAAAGCCAAATGTAAATAATTTGTGTCATCACTTAAATAAATCTTTGAGAAAAAAAACAATTGCTATATATCATTACATCATCACAATGTTGCCATTGACAAAATACAGATAGCAGAATTTCGAGAATGTTTGAAGTTACCACAAGCTAAATATGTTGTGTGGGGCCTGTTTGATCTTTGTATACAAGAAATATGATGTTCCATCACAGGTAATATAGCTTTCTGACACAAATAAAATTTAAACATATACACTTTACCTCGGGTTGTTTTTATTTCATAATTATAGTTTGTTAACAATCTGAATGGGCCATTTAAAAAGCAGTTCACGAAAACCTGAAAAGAATCACAAATGTATTGCTCACTAGGACAAATACACCACATGAATTTGAGAATAAATTACACAAATATAAATATTAAAATTTTCAATCTGCTCTTTTGGCTATAAAATTTATATCGTGGCTATAAAAGTAAACATTTGGCTACAACTTTGGCTATTAATGAAAATTTTCCAGCTGGAACCCAGTTCAATGTAGTGTTCTAAAACAGTTATAAACATGTATTTGTTTTGTTCACAAAATCAAATTGCCTGTGCTGCACAGATTGAAATTATTATGAACTAACTGAAATTGTTTAAAATGCTATTTCGCAAATACTGGAATAGCTATGCAGTATGATTATAGTTATTGTTTTGTGTTCACAAATGCAAATTGCCATGCTGCAGATAGTGTGAATAGTTGTGTATGACAACTAGTGATGTTCAAATGCTAGATTATAATAGAATATTTATTTATTTATTGAAAATGTTGTTTGTTTTTGTTTAATTTGTTATTTTGGTGTTTTTTTGTTTGTTTTCTTTTGTTTTTAGTTAATTCTCAGACTGAGAAACAGATTGAAATAATATGCAAGATGTTTTATATTAATGTTGAATTATGCTGTATAAAACGGAATGGCTAATGCTGCACCAATGGCAACAGATATGCCTGATGTTTAATACTATGTTACATAATGTTATACAAAGCTTCAAATGCATGTGTTGCACATACTGTAACGTCAGGTAATGTGCTAGATGTATTAATACTTGTCTATAGATTTAAATGATTGTACTGCACATATTGGAAATATTTACCACTCAACATTCTATAGGTGATATTGTGTACTACGTTGTGAATGTAGAACAAAATGGATTAACTTTGTAATATATTTGTAGTATTGATGTAGTTTTGTACAAATATTGTAATTGCTGTAAAAAAAATTGTTAATATGACCAGTTGTGTCCTGGTGATACCTGTAGTTTATTAACTTTTTATTTTATTGGATACAATTGCTGTTCTGTATAATTTATGCAACATATTTTCAATTTTATAAAAATTTTGTTCTGCTGTTCAAACTGGAATATTTGTGATACCTTTGATATATATAATTATTTTTTCGATTCAAATTGTGCTGCAAAGACTTTAATAATGGTTCAACACTGTCATAAAATTCCATTTTGTTCTCACATTCAAATTGTTTCGATGCATACACTGGAATAGCTGTGCAAGATAATGTAGTTGCTTTGTTCCAATATTCAAATATTTACTTTTTTCAAAGTGTGTTGTATAAACAGAAACAACTGTGGTGTATATATTGCTAATGTGTATATAAGTATGCATGATGTTGTCCACTTCTTTCATTGTTTAAAATAACGTATGGTTAGAATAGCTGTGATAGGCACTATGCTCATTTTGTTTTGTTCTCAGATTTAAAATGTTGTGCCGATTAGATAACAAAACCTGCGTAAGATGTTTACGTTTTGCCATCTTATTTTTATGAATACATACTGTTGTACTGTATAGCATGATTTATTTCTCCCGTTTTTAATTGTTGTACTTCAGAAATATGGACAGTTTTGCTAAATAATTACTCTCTGTAAGCTGATTTGTGTGTTTCGTTTTTGTTTCATTTGTTTTATTGTTTTTGTTTGGGGGTTTTTGTGTGGGTTTTTTTTTTTTTTTTTTTTTTTTTTAATTCTCAGATTGAGACACAGACTGAAATAATATGCAAGATGTTTTATATTTATGTCGAATTATGCTGTATAAAACGGAATGGCTTATGTTGCGCTAATGGCAACAGATATGCCAGATGTTTAATACTATGTTATATAAAGCTTCGAATACATGTGTTGCACATACTGTAAAGTCAGATAATGTGCTAAGTGTATAATTCAGGCCTGTAGCCAAGGGGGGTGCGGCGGGTGTGAATGCAGACACACACACCCCGCGCGAGACTTTGAGTTCCACCCAAAAATGTATAATGCTTTTTATTTCCTATTATAAGTATTTTAACGTTTACCCTAACAGATGGCTGTATTAAATGCTAGTTCATTCGAAACCATTATTGGAAACTCACCCTCTGATATTATTTGGCTCGTATCTGTAGAAGCTCAAATATTAATTTCAGTGTTCGGAAAAAAAAATTGGTCTAAAATGGTGCATGCGTTACACGAATGATATTACAAGGCATCGCTATAGGTATATTCAATTGAGAAGCAGTCTATCACGTAAGCAATTGTGGTGCGCTATTTTGTCGACTTACAAACTACGACTATCATAGGATGACCGAAGCAAAAAACGTGCAGCCAAGAGCTGTCAAACGATGGATGCTTTTCTAATAAAAAAGAAAAAAAGGTCTAATATAACTGGTCAATAAAATAAATACGTTTACGAAATATCTTGATCAACTACGATCACACGAAAAATAATAAAATGTCAGTTAAATATGATTACTGACTTTCATGCGTTCGGCAAATTGCTTTTTATATTGCATCTTGTTTAGAGATGAATTTATTTAACAGCTGCTACGGTAGAATGCATTCTCAACTCAAACCGTGTCTGGCATGTGATTGGTACCAGTACCGTAACT
>NC_054711.1:23198347-23243347 GCF_016097555.1 Gigantopelta aegis
TCAAACTTTAATGTGTTTTGTTTTACTATGAGATTCAAATTGTGCCATTGCACAGTGTTGGATTAACTGTGGAAGATGATATGTTTGTTGTATTTTATTTGTTTTGTTCATACTTCGAAATCTTTGTGCTGCACAGATTAGAGTAGCAATGCAATATTCACACTGTTTTATTTAACATAATGGAATATGTCATCAAAATATTTATTTTGGTTTTGATATAGCTGTTCAATATGTATTAGTTTTATTATAAAATTCAGATTGTTGTGCTTGTTTGTTTGTTTCCTTTTGTTCTTCATACATTACAGTATTTTTGCATTGTTTGAAAATGTTGTGCAGTGGAGGTTTGAAGAGATTTGCTAAATATTTACTAATCAGTATGTTGCCTTTTTAATTGTATTATTCTGTGATTCAAATTATTTTCTTGCACAGATTGTAATAGATGAGTAAGATGTATTGTTTTATTTGTAAATTCAAATTGTGGCATTGCAAATATTTGAACAAATACACTAGATATACTTCCGTTGTTCATAGTTTTAAATTGTTTTGCTGCACTTCTATCAATAGCTGTGGATGATACATTTTTGGGTCAAATTGTTCTGCAGCACTAATTGGAATAGTTGTGTGAACTATTTCCTAGCTATTCGATGTAGTGTTCTAAAACAGTTGTAAACATGTATTAGTTTTGTTCATAAAATCAAATTTCCTGTGCTGCACAGATTGAAATGATTATGAACTAACTTAAATTATTTAAAATGCTATTTTGCAAATACTGGAATAGCAATGCAGTATGATTATATTTATTGTTTTGTTTTCACAATTGCAAATTTCCATGCTGCACATAGTGAAATAATTGGGTATGACAACTAGTGATGTTCAAATGATCAATTATAATAGAATATTAATCAATTGGGCTTTACCAATGTGATGATCAATTATGAAATTCCATAATCGATTGTGACAGAAAATGTTGATGTAAAAATTGATGTAAATATTCTGAGGTTTGTGTTTCATGTGCAAGTAAAGACCACTGAAACTGAATAGATGTTAAAGATAAAAGCAGTCATTTGTAGAATGTTTCCTGGTTAGCACAATCACAGGATTTGTGTTGTAATGATTCAATTTTTTTTTTTTAATGCATATATAATTCTAATCAATTGAATAATCGAAAGTTGATCAGTTGGTGCAAATTGATTATAACCGATGATCGATGATGAAATACCAATTGATTTCTAACGTTAATGCTATCTGTAGTTTATTAACTTCTTGTTTTATTGGATAAAATTGCTGTACTGTATAATTTGTGCAACATTTTTTAAATTTTATTAGATTTTTGTTTCGTTGTTCAGACTGGAATATGTGTGTTACGTTCAATATATATATTTTTTTTCTATTCAAATTGTGCTGAAAAAACGTCAGTAATGGTACAAAACTGTCATAAAATTTCATTTTGTTTTCACAATCAAATTGTTTCACTGGAATAGCTATGCAAGATATTGTAGTTTTGTTTTTTCCTATATTCAGATATTTAATATGCAAAATGTTTTATATTAATGTCGAATTATGCTGTATAAAACGGAATGGCTTATGTTGCGCTGATGGCAACAGATATGCTAGATTTTTAATACTATGTTATATAATGTTATACAAAGCTTCACATGCATGCGTTACACATACTGTAACGTCAGATAATGTACTAGGTTATTAATACTTGTCTATAGATTTAAATGATTGTACTGCACATATTGGAAATATTTACCACTCAACATTCTATAGGTGATATTGTGTACAGCGTTGTGAATGTAGAACAAAATGGATTAGCTTTGTAATATATTTGTAGTATTGATGTAGTTTTGTACAAATATTGTAATTGCTGTCGAAAAGATTTAATATGACCAGCTGTGTCCTGGTGATATCTGTAGTTTATTAACTTTTTGCTTTATTGGATAAAATTGCTGTTCTGTATAATTTATGCAACATGTTTTCAATTTTATTAGATTTTTCTGCCTTTCAAACTGGAATATGTGTGATACCTTTGACATATATAATTATTTTTTTTTCGATTCAAATTGTGCTGCAAAGACTTTAATAATGGTTCAAAACTGTCATAAAATTATATTTTGTTCTCACATTCAAATTGTTTCGATGCATACACTGGAATAACTGTGCAAGATAATGTAGTTGCTTTGTTCCAATATTCCAATATTATTATTTTTCAAAGTGTGTTGCATAAACAGAAACAACTATGCTGTATATATTGCTAATTTGTATACAAGTATGCATGATGTTATCCACATGTTACTTCTTTCGTAGTTTAAAATAACGTATGGTTGGAATAGCTGTGCTAGGCACTATGCTCATTTTGTTTTGTTCTCAGATTAAACATGTTGTACCGATTAGATAACAAAAACCGCGTAAGATATTTACGTTTTGCCATCTTATTTTTATGAATACATACTGTTGTGCTGTATACCAATATATGTGCATCATTTATTTATCTCGTTTTCAATTCTTGTGCTTTAGAAATATGGACAGTTTTGCTAAATAATTACTACTCTGTAAGCTGACTTGTGTGTTTCGTTTTCATTATCAAATTTAAGTTGTTGTGCTTCAGAAATATGGACACATTTGCTGAATAATCATAACTATTTAACTCTTAGTTTGTTGTTGTTTTATTTGTTTTATTGTTTTGGTTTGTTTTTGTTGGATTTTTATTTTTAAAAATCTGTGGTATTTTGTTGTTAATTCTCAGATTGAGACACAGATTGAAATAATATGCAAGATGTTTTATATTAATGTCGAATTATGCTGTATAAAACGGAATGGCTTATGTTGCGCTGATGGCAACAGATATGCTAGATTTTTAATACTATGTTATATAATGTTATACAAAGCTTCACATGCATGCGTTACACATACTGTAACGTCAGATAATGTACTAGGTTATTAATACTTGTCTATAGATTTAAATGATTGTACTGCACATATTGGAAATATTTACCACTCAACATTCTATAGGTGATATTGTGTACAGCGTTGTGAATGTAGAACAAAATGGATTAGCTTTGTAATATATTTGTAGTATTGATGTAGTTTTGTACAAATATTGTAATTGCTGTAGAAAAGATTTAATATGACCAGCTGTGTCCTGGTGATATCTGTAGTTTATTAACTTTTTGCTTTATTGGATAAAATTGCTGTTCTGTATAATTTATGCAACATGTTTTCAATTTTATTAGATTTTTCTGCTTTTCAAACTGGAATATGTGTGATACCTTTGACATATATAATTATTTTTTTTTTCGATTCAAATTGTGCTGCAAAGACTTTAATAATGGTTCAAAACTGTCATAAAATTATATTTTGTTCTCACATTCAAATTGTTTCGATGCATACACTGGAATAGCTGTGCAAGATAATGTAGTTGCTTTGTTCCAATATTCCAATATTATTATTTTTCAAAGTGTGTTGCATAAACAGAAACAACTATGCTGTATATATTGCTAATTTGTATACAAGTATGCATGATGTTATCCACATGTTACTTCTTTCGTAGTTTAAAATAACGTATGGTTGGAATAGCTGTGCTAGGCACTATGCTCATTTTGTTTTGTTCTCAGATTAAACATGTTGTACCGATTAGATAACAAAAACCGCGTAAGATATTTACGTTTTGCCATCTTATTTTTATGAATACATACTGTTGTGCTGTATACCAATATATGTGCATCATTTATTTATCTCGTTTTCAATTCTTGTGCTTTAGAAATATGGACAGTTTTGCTAAATAATTACTACTCTGTAAGCTGACTTGTGTGTTTCGTTTTCATTATCAAATTTAAGTTGTTGTGCTTCAGAAATATGGACACATTTGCTGAATAATCATAACTATTTAACTCTTAGTTTGTTGTTGTTTTATTTGTTTTATTGTTTTGGTTTGTTTTTGTTGGATTTTTATTTTTAAAAATCTGTGGTATTTTTGTTGTTAATTCTCAGATTGAGACACAGATTGAAATAATATGCAAGATGTTTTATATTAATGTCGAATTATGCTGTATAAAACGGAATGGCTTATGTTGCGCTGATGGCAACAGATATGCTAGATTTTTAATACTATGTTATATAATGTTATACAAAGCTTCACATGCATGCGTTACACATACTGTAACGTCAGATAATGTACTAGGTTATTAATACTTGTCTATAGATTTAAATGATTGTACTGCACATATTGGAAATATTTACCACTCAACATTCTATAGGTGATATTGTGTACAGCGTTGTGAATGTAGAACAAAATGGATTAGCTTTGTAATATATTTGTAGTATTGATGTAGTTTTGTACAAATATTGTAATTGCTGTAGAAAAGATTTAATATGACCAGCTGTGTCCTGGTGATATCTGTAGTTTATTAACTTTTTGCTTTATTGGATAAAATTGCTGTTCTGTATAATTTATGCAACATGTTTTCAATTTTATTAGATTTTTCTGCTTTTCAAACTGGAATATGTGTGATACCTTTGACATATATAATTATTTTTTTTTCGATTCAAATTGTGCTGCAAAGACTTTAATAATGGTTCAAAACTGTCATAAAATTATATTTTGTTCTCACATTCAAATTGTTTCGATGCATACACTGGAATAGCTGTGCAAGATAATGTAGTTGCTTTGTTCCAATATTCCAATATTATTATTTTTCAAAGTGTGTTGCATGCATAAACAGAAACAACTATGCTGTATATATTGCTAATTTGTATACAAGTATGCATGATGTTATCCACATGTTACTTCTTTCGTAGTTTAAAATAACGTATGGTTGGAATAGCTGTGCTAGGCACTATGCTCATTTTGTTTTGTTCTCAGATTAAACATGTTGTACCGATTAGATAACAAAAACCGCGTAAGATATTTACGTTTTGCCATCTTATTTTTATGAATACATACTGTTGTGCTGTATACCAATATATGTGCATCATTTATTTATCTCGTTTTCAATTCTTGTGCTTTAGAAATATGGACAGTTTTGCTAAATAATTACTACTCTGTAAGCTGACTTGTGTGTTTCGTTTTCATTATCAAATTTAAGTTGTTGTGCTTCAGAAATATGGACACATTTGCTGAATAATCATAACTATTTAACTCTTAGTTTGTTGTTGTTTTATTTGTTTTATTGTTTTGGTTTGTTTTTGTTGGATTTTATATTTTAAATTAATGTGGTATTTGTGTATTTTTGTTGGTAATTCTCAGCTAATGTTACACTAATAATTGTATAGAGTTATACAAAGCTTAAAATCTCAGATTGAGACACAGATTGAAATAATATGCAAGATGTTTTATATTAATGTCGAATTATGCTGTATAAAACGGAATGGCTTATGTTGCGCTGATGGCAACAGATATGCTAGATTTTTAATACTATGTTATATAATGTTATACAAAGCTTCACATGCATGCGTTACACATACGCATCTAATTTTATAAGGGATGGAAAAAAGATTCATGTTAAATGTTTAAGTTGTTATAAGTATAAAACACAAAACTATAATTAGCAGTGCAATGATTATATAGCAAACAAAATTTAAATTTATGTTTTAATTTGCTGACTTGCACCGTATGTTATAAGGCTTGTGATTTGAAAAATGTTGGTAATGACGGTTTTTGTTATGGCTTTGTATTTTCTAAATCGTGATTATGTACATGGTTTTGTTTCTTAAAATAATTAGAATGGGAATAGTGTATCTGACATTTTGTGAGTGTTTGCGTCTCCAATAAAACTCAAATTCCGACAGTATAATCGACACTGATGTCTGCAAATAGTCAAATACAGCAGGTATACCATAAATAAGTATCAACGTCGTAATTAAATTTTTTTTAAATAACTAGTTATGATATTTAAATAATGCAGAAATACTGTAGTATTGTTTTGTAATACTGTACGTGCTTTTGATACTAATGTATTAAAAACATTTTGTAATTAGATTCCGTGGATACTGAGAATCTGAGTCCAATGTGAAATATTACAGAAAGGAAAAATAGAAATTACTTTTGATATATTATTGTGGATTTGACGATTTAGAAACAGTTTAAAAAGTTATGTAATGTACTGAAGAAATTAATGGAGATTTTTATGAACTGGCGTAGGAATCGTTGGGGGGGGGGGGGGGGGGCGCAAGTGGGGTATGTGCCCCCCACTTTGTAGCAGCAGTCATAGTTTTTATATATTTATACATGTATTTAATATATATGCATGCATATGTGTGTGTGTGGCCCCCCACGTTTTGCACGTTCCTACGCCCGTTCTTATGTGTCATTTATTATTAAATTACCTTTTTTGTGTGTATTCATAGTAACTAGGCTTATTATCAACCAAAGAAAAACATATTTAATACATGTGCATTTCCAAAAATTAATGGGCCCATTTTTTTTAAAACAATCTTAGCGCTACGAAATCGTAAAACGATCGTAGGGTAAGATGTCACAACAGAACACACTATAGTGACGTCATAGCTTACGATAATTTTACGATTTTTTTATTACACATCCGTTGGTGAGAACACCGTGCGTTATTTTTGGTTACACGTGGTTGTTAACACATGTACTTGTGTTATCCATTTCAAGACATACGACTGAATGCTCCTAGGTGATGGCCAGGTCACCAGTGCTATACATCCAATGAAAAACTACACGATGGAAATCGATTAGACTATGACGTATAGTTAACCTGACATTCATGTGTCTGTGACGCGTAAGTCAGCTACAAGTGCAAGGGCTGTAAATAAGTTTTAGTCGAAAACGATGTTAAAATTTGCTTAAAACCTGGTTTTGAGGATATGTAAGAAGTAGAATAATACATTCGTGTCCGTTAGATACCATTTATCTCACAACTCGTTGTTTAATAACGTATCAAACTCGCTATCGCTCGTTAGATACATTTTAAAACAACTCGTTGTGAGATAAATAGTATCTAACGGCCACTCATGTAGTATTCTCTATATAAACTCGTGAGATAAATGGTATCTAACGGCCACTCGTGTATTATCTATATAAACAACTCGTTGTGACATAAATGGTATCTAACGGCCACTCATGTAGTATTATCGATATAAACAACTCGTGAGATAAATGGTATCTAACGGCCACATGTATTATTCTCTATATAAACAACTCGCTGTGAGATAAATGGTATCTAACGGCCACTCCTGTATTATTCTCTATATAAACAACTCGCTGTGAGATAAATGGTATCTAACGGCCACTCATGTAGTATTCTCTATGTAGCGCTAAGATAGCTTCGAAAAGATGGGTTGGGAGTTTTGTTGTTGTTGTTGTTGTTGTTTTGGGTTTTTTGATGTGACATGGACCCGTATTTACAAAGTAAGGATTATGTCAATGTCTTATTAAAAGTTATTAATCAATACCAAGGTGACTGAGTGAATGAGTCTTTTTAACTGTTGACGAAAAAAGTTAAATCTTACAATGTCATATGCTTTCGTTATTTGATATGCACATGCATTTACTAAGGGGTGGGACGTAGTCCAGTGGTAAAGTGCTCGTTAATAAACAAATTTACCAATGTGTACCTATTTATGTAACACTATCACTAAGGGGCGGAACGTAGTCCAGTGGTAAAGCGCTCGTTAATAAACAAATTTACCAATGTGTACCTATTTATCTAACACTATCACTAAGGAGCGGAACGTAGTCCAGTGGTAAAGCGCTCGTTAATAAACAAATTTACCAATGTGTACCTATTTATGTAACACTATCACTAAGGAGCGGAACGTAGTCCAGTGGTAAAGCGCTCGTTAATAAACAAATTTACCAATGTGTACCTATTTACGTAACAATATCACTAAGGAGCAGAACGTAGTCCAGTGGTAAAGCGCTCGTTAATAAACAAATTTACCAATGTGTACCTATTTACGTAACAATATCACTAAGGAGCAGAACGTAGTCCTGTGGTAAAGCGCTCACTAATAAACAAATTTACCAATGTGTACCTATTTATGTAACACTATCACTAAGGAGCGGAACGTAGTCCAGTGGTAAAGCGCTCGTTAATAAACAAATTTACCAATGTGTACCTATTTATGTAACACTATCACTAAGGGGTGGGACGTAGTCCAGTGGTAAAGTGCTCGTTAATAAACACATTTACCAATGTGTACCTATTTACGTAACAATATCACTAAGGAGCGGAACGTAGTCCAGTGGTAAAGCGTCATTAATAAACAAATTTACCAATGTGTACCTATTTACGTAACAATATCACTAAGGAGCAGAACGTAGTCCAGTGGTAAAGCGCTCATTAATAAACAAATTTACCAATGTGTACCTATTTATGTAACAATATCACTAAGGGGTGGAACGTAGTCCAGTGGTAAAGCGCTCGTTAATAAACAAATTTACCAATGTGTACCTATTTATGTAACACTATCACTAAGGAGCGGAACGTAGTCCAGTGGTAAAGCGCTCGTTAATAAACAAATTTACCAATGTGTACCTATTTACGTAACAATATCACTAAGGAGCAGAACGTAGTCCTGTGGTAAAGCGCTCACTAATAAACAAATTTACCAATGTGTACCTATTTATGTAACACTATCACTAAGGAGCGGAACGTAGTCCAGTGGTAAAGCGCTCGTTAATAAACAAATTTACCAATGTGTACCTATTTATGTAACACTATCACTAAGGGGTGGGACGTAGTCCAGTGGTAAAGTGCTCGTTAATAAACACATTTACCAATGTGTACCTATTTACGTAACAATATCACTAAGGAGCGGAACGTAGTCCAGTGGTAAAGCGTCATTAATAAACAAATTTACCAATGTGTACCTATTTACGTAACAATATCACTAAGGAGCAGAACGTAGTCCAGTGGTAAAGCGCTCGTTAATAAACAAATTTACCAATGTGTACCTATTTACGTAACACTATCACTAAGGAGCGGAACGTAGTCCAGTGGTAAAGCGCTCGTTAATAAACAAATTTACCAATGTGTACCTATTTACGTAACAATATCACTAAGGGTGGGACGTAGTCCAGTGGTAAAGCACTCGTTAATAAACAAATTTACCAATGTGTACCTATTTATGTAACAATATCACTAAGGGGTGGAACGTAGTCCAGTGGTAAAGCGCTCGTTAATAAACAAATTTACCAATGTGTACCTATTTACGTAACAATATCACTAAGGGTGGGACGTAGTCCAGTGGTAAATTTGTTTGTAAATACGGGTCCATGTCACATAAAAAAAACCTAAACAACAACAACATATTTACCATTGTGTACCTATTTATGTAACAATATCACTACGGGTGGGACGTAGTCCAGTGGTAAATTTGTTTGTAAATACGGGTCCATGTCACATCAAAAAACCCTAAACAACAACAACATATTTACCATTGTGTACCTATTTAAGTAATATTATCACTAAGGAGCGGAACGTAGCCCAGTCACATCAAAAAACCCTAAACAGCAACAACATATTTACCATTGTGTACCTATTTAAGTAATATTATCACTAAGGGGCGGAACGTAGCCCAGTCACATCAAAAAACCCTAAACAACAACAACATATTTACCATTGTGTACCTATTTAAGTAATATTATCACTAAGGGGCGGAACGTAGCCCAGTCACATCAAAAAACCCTAAACAACAACAACATATTTACCATTGTGTACCTATTTAAGTAATATTATCACTAAGGGGTGGAACATAGCCCAGTGGTAAAGCGATTGCTTAGTGCGCAATCGGTCTAAAACTGATCCCCGTCGGTCGGCCCATTGGGCTGTTTCTCCATCCAGCCAGTGCACCACGAATGGTATACCAAAGGATGTGATATGTGCTATCCTATTTTTGGGATGGTTCATATAAACATGGGAAAATGTAGCGAGTTTTTTTCTCTAACTCGAAATGTAGCGGGTTTCCTCTCCAACCCTAAATGTAGCGGGTTTCCTCTCTGTAGTGGGTTTCCTCTCTAACTCTAGGCGTCAAAATTATATCCAGTAGCCGATAATACATTTGCTCTAGTGGGATCGTTAAACAAAGCAACCTTTACGTACTTACTATATAAATGTACTGACTTGTCAGTAAAAGTTGTTAATGGATATCAGAGAACTGGTTCACTTAGTCTCATTTAAAGTTAGTATGTTTTTGTTTAGCGACTCCACTAGAAAACATTGATCATCGGCTGTTTGGTAATTCTGACTCATAGTCATCAGTGGAAACCCGCCATATGTGTGTGTGTGTGTATATATATATATATATATATATATATATATATATGCACTTCCCCATAGACAGGAAAGCACACACCACGGCCTTTGACCAGTTGTGGTGCGTGCATTGGTTGAAACGAGAAAAAACCCAATCAGTTGAATAGATCCACCACGGCGGTTCGATCCTGCGACGCAAGCACCTCAGGCGAGCACTGAATCGACTAAGCTAAATCCCGCCCCTAGTCTCATTTACAACGTTAGTACTTCACATTGCTCCACAAACAAGCAACACATGTCTAAAATTGGCAATGGAAAAATAATGGAATCCTTTCTTTATAATATATATATATATGTATATATATATATATATATATATATATATATATATAACACTCCATCGTATTGATCAGTCAACAGCTATTTGATATCTAACATTTAATAAGAGCTCTCAAATAGGTACAGAATAGGTCATTGTTGTTCTTGAATTTTTTAGTTAGGTTATCCCCCTTGATCTCGAATATAATATAGAGAGAGGGATGTAGTCCAATGGTGGAACACAAGCGAATACAATACTTTAATGTTGTGCTATAATCTATTTATATTTGGCCTTGTTTTATGTATATATATCTTAATACAAATATTAGTATATAGAATTTGCTATAGAAGTATATACAACATGTATTTTAATAATAGGCATGTGTGTTGAGATTTCAACCTAATTTATATAGTCCTATTTTAACCTTAATTGTGCTGTAGAATTGGCTTGTCCTATTGTTTACATGTGTTTGAACAACTTCCATCTAACAGAATTCTGTTTTAAAATGTTTTTATGTGTGATCACAATAACTATGTATGGTTGTAAATTGTGGTATGGCAATCTTTTGAAGCTTCAAATATATATACTCTTCACAAAAAGTAGGGGAACCTGAAATATTAATGTTAATATCAACTATTAGACCGAACATACATTTTGACCACAGACATCCTAGTAAAGAACGTTCAGATATGCTTAACAAAACACCGAAACACATTCCATAGTTTGCACGCGCATCATGCAGGTGCCCCGTACACGTGCGTGGGGTGTCATTCTCGAGTTTGACCATTTCCAGAAAGGTCGATTAATCACTGTGGAACATTATTTCTGTCAATCTTTTTCATTCTGTTGATCATACAGTTGTTTTTGTTTTGTTTTTAGTCATTTTTATTGTTTGAATTTGCGATTTACTGATAAAAAACGTCAACTTTCAAATTTCACTTTTGGCCCCAATCCTCCTTCAAGATCTTTGGTGGTCATAAAACCTACTGTAATACTGAAATACCGCTTGTAATGTTGACCCAATTAATTCACTATTATCATATAACCATTCCCCACAGCTAATATACCTTACAATTTTGGCAATTGTACATTTTTATTAGGGTTCCCTACTTTTTTTTAAAGAGTATATATATATATATATATATCTATCTATCTATACATCTATATATATATAAATTATATCAACATTAAGATTAACTGTAACAAAATATGTATTTGATGACACAATTAAACAATACTATCAAAGGAATTTAAAAACAAAATATAAAAGTAGCACCAGATACTAAGTTGACAATATGTAGCAGCCTATATAATAATGTTTACAAGTGCTACTTATTTAGATTCACAACCCACAACAAATAAACATTGTGCGTAAGCTCACATAAATTAAATATTGAAACTGGAAGATATAAAAATCCCCAAATTCCAAGAGAGAAAAAGATACTGTCCCTTTTGTCCAAACATGACTGATACAGAAATGCACTTTTTACTACATTATAACACATTTCATGAATTAAGAATTTTATATTTATCAGACTTAATCATTAAAAATAACCATACGCAAAAGATTGCCATCCAAGATGAACTCAAGTTGATTTTATTAATGCTGAATGTTTTAAATATACACGATTGTACTAACTTAAGTAAGTTTATAAGGCCTCAAATATTCAGACAAAATAGTATGCATACTTAATTTGTCATTTGTCATTTTAATTGTATATTCACTTTTAACATTAATGTAATTAACTGGATAATATTTTATGTCTGTGCATTGTAATGTATTTGTGAGTGGAACACTGAAATGATTGGCGATCCAAATAAACATATTCGTATCTCTTACCTCTCTGTCACTATGTTTTTTCTCTGGAGTAGTGCTAGTCGCTCACTCATTAGATTATGCATCGATAAAACAAGTACTCTATATCTAATATATTAAAGGCTGTGGTATGTGCTGTCCTACGTGGGAACATCCATATAAATTACTCATTGCTGGAAATTAAGAAGAGTAACTTATGTGGAGGTTGTGGGTTTGATTTCTCGCTTGTTAGATCAAGTGTCGCAATGATGATATGCAAGGCACAACATTCCCTTTGATTCTTCTTATTATTATTTTTTAAACCCACCCACAAAGTGTATACTGACAGGATTCAAAGCTACCATATGGATTCACTTGACATTTAACAATCTATGACATTAAGACATAAACCAGCTGTTCATCGCCAATAAAAGCATATCCCATTAAAGTGACATACCCTAGTTTCTAAAAACATACGTTCGTCTGAATATAATGGTTATCAAGACAAGCTCTCGTTACTTTTGGATGGTATTTTCCTGTTTAAACATCACAGACTTTAACTTCTCTCTGTTATAACCTTATCCAAAGGTGGGTTGCAGGTTTGCATATTAACTAAACTTGGTGTCTATATTCACTTGCTGAAACCAGGGTATGCGCCTTTAATATGATTTAATAGCTATCGATAAATCAAAGCCTTAATTTAGGTCCAGTTAAGACTAGTTGTTTGGAATATGTGATTGATGCCTTGGTGATGTCGTGGTTAAGCCATCGGACATAAGGCTGGTAGGTACTGGGTTCGCAGCCCTGTACAGGCTCGAACGAGCTTTAACGACTCGATGGGTAGATGTAAGATCACTACACCCTCTTTTCTCTCACTAACCACTATCAACTAACAATTAAACCACTGTACTGGACAAACAGCCCAGATAGCTGAGGTATGTGCCCAGAACAGCGTGTTTGAACCTTAATTGGATATAAGCACGAAAATAAGTTGAAATGAAATGAAAAAAAATGTACTCGGAAGAAAAACTCCGAACTCGAAAAAATTGCGAGATCAGTAGTATCTAACGGCCACTCATGCTGTATTCTCTCTTTCTTGTGCCCGATGCTCGATCGATCTAGGAGATCAGTAGTATCTAACGGCCACTCATGTTGTGTTCTCTCTTTCTCGTGCCTGATGCTCGATCGATCTAGGATCAATCCCCGTCGTCGGAAAGAGTATCCCATGAAGTGGCGACAGCGGGTTTCCTCTCTCAATATCTGTGTAGTCCTTAACCATATGTCCGACGCCGTATAACAAAAAATAAAATGTGTTGAGTGCGTCGTTAAATAAAACATTTCCTTCCTTCCTCTTTCTTGTGCACTTGCGGGAATATATGAAAATTTCATGTTGGTTACATCTTTACTCATTGTTATTCTTGACAACACGTAAATACATGACGTCGGTATTTGAAGACATGACATGAATTCATCACATAGCGATGTCAAATATAATGGCTGTTATTAAAACCTGTAATATGTCAATTTTATTTCGTTTAACGATATCACTGGAACACATTGATTAATGAATCATTAGCTATTGGGTGTCAAACATTTGATAATCCTGTCACGTAGTCATCAGAGGCAACCCGCTACATTTTTCTTAATGCAGAAAGGGATCTTTTATATGCACTTTCTCACAGACAGGAAAGCACATACCACGGCCTTTGACCAGTTGTGGTGCACTGGTTGGAACGAGAAAAACCCCAATCAGTTGAATGGATTCTGCGACGCAAGCACCTCAAGCGAGCACTCAAGCGATTGAACTAAATCCTGCCCTCTGTAATATGTAACGTATTTTATTAGCATCTGGCATACCTCGCCGTTTAAGGAGAGCTATCACCCCGTTCTCCTCACTCCCGAGGGGCGGGACCTAGCCCTGTGTAATATGTAACGTATTTTATTAGCATCTGGCATACGTCGCCGTTTAAGGAGAGCTATCACCCCGTTCTCCTCACTCCCGAGGGGCGGGACCTAGCCCTGTGTAATATGTAACGTATTTTATTAGCATCTGGCATACCTCGCCGTTTAAGGAGAGCTATCACCCCGTTCTCCTCACTCCCGAGGGGCGGGACCTAGCCCTGTGTAATATGTAACGTATTTTATTAGCATCTGGCATACCTCGCCGTTTAAGGAGAGCTATCACCCCGTTCTCCTCACTCCCGAGGGGCGGGACCTAGCCCTGTGTAATATGTAACGTATTTTATTAGCATCTGGCGCACCTCGCCGTTTAAGGAGAGCTATCACCCCGTTCTCCTCACTCCCGAGGGGCGGGACCTAGCCCTGTGTAATATGTAACGTATTTTATTAGCATCTGGCGTACCTCGCCGTTTAAGGAGAGCTATCACCCCGTTCTCCTCACTCCCGAGGGGCGGGACCTAGCCCTGTGTAATATGTAACGTATTTTATTAGCATCTGGCATACCTCGCCGTTTAAGGAGAGCTGTCACCCCGTTCTCCTCACTCCCGAGGGGCGGGACCTAGCCCTGTGTAATATGTAACGTATTTTATTAGCATCTGGCATACCTCGCCGTTTAAGGAGAGCTATCACCCCGTTCTCCTCACTCCCGAGGGGCGGGACCTAGCCCTGTGTAATATGTAACGTATTTTATTAGCATCTGGCATACCTCGCCGTTTAAGGAGAGCTGTCACCCCGTTCTCCTCACTCCCGAGGGGCGGGACCTAGCCCTGTGTAATATGTAACGTATTTTATTAGCATCTGGCATACCTCGCCGTTTAAGGAGAGCTATCACCCCGTTCTCCTCACTCCCGAGGGGCGGGACCTAGCCCTGTGTAATATGTAACGTATTTTATTAGCATCTGGCATACCTCGCCGTTTAAGGAGAGCTGTCACCCCATTCTCCTCACTCCCGAGGGGCAGGACCAAGCCTACTCGTAAAGCGCTCACTTGATGTGCGATCGGTTTAGGATCGATCCCCATCGGTGGCCCCATTGGGCTATTTTTCGTTCCAGCCAGTGCTCCACAGCTGGTGTAACAAAGGCTGTGGTATGTACTATCCTGTCTTTGGGATAGTGCATATAAAAGATCACTTGCTGCCAATTGAAAAGAGTAACCCATGAAGTTGCGACAGCGGGTTTCCTCTCTCGATATCTGTGTGGTCCTTAACCATACATGTATGTCTGACGCCATATAACCGTAAATAAAATGTGTTGAGTGCGTCGATAAATAAAACATTTCCTTCTTTCCTCACTCCCGAGTCTAGTTCCAGGAGAGTAAGTTTTAGCTCCCCTTTATACAGCATATGATTTTTAAAAGTACTACAAAAGCATTAAATAGCAATGCTCAATATGGCTCCCCATAATCTAAGTTAGGGGAGCAATTAATCACTCCCCTTAATAATTTTTCACGGCGAGATCTCTGGTAGCGTTACATTTTATTTACTGCATGTAACAAATGCTGTTAATTCTGAAATGTAGGTCATTTGTTGTAAGACAGTAAAATAAAAACATTCCGTTTGTCCACCATGTTTTTATCTTGGTTTACAATAATGGTTTATCTGTGCAATGAAGGTTCAATAACTATCATTTGCAGCGATAAAAACTAAAGAAGCACGTTTATTAATTAATTATTTGTGTGCTTATATATCCAACTAAGGTTCAAGCACGCTGTCTTGGGCACACGCCTCAGCTATGTGGGCTGTTTGTCTTGGTCAGAGGCATAGTGGTTAGTTGCTAACGTAGTTAATGAGAGAGAAGACAATGTGGAGTCTTTACACTTACCCAATGGGTTGTTAAACTCACTCTGGGTGGGAGCTGGTGCCAGGAAGTGAACCCAGTACCAACCAGTCTTAAGTCCCATAGCTTAACCACTACATCAGCGATGCTGGTAAAGAATTATACTTTCAGAAATGATTTGAAAAGACACAGGCTATTTAGTACATGACACATTCTGTATGTCGCATGGCAATGTGGTACACACGTTGTCCTGTATTCGCCCAGGGCAGAACGTAGCCCAATGGTAAACGTGCAGCCAGTGCACCACGAATGATATATCAAAGACCGTGGTATGTGTTATCCTGTCTATGGGATAGTACATATAAAAGATCCCTTGCTACTAATGGAAAAATGTAGCGGGTTTCCTCTTTAAAACTATATGTCAAAATTACCAAATGTTTGCTATTCAATAGCCGATGATTGATAAAATCAATATGCTCTAGTGGTGTCGTTAAACAAAACAAACTCAAGTATTTGGTAATTCCGACACGTAGTCATCAGATAAAATCTGCTACATATTTCCTAATGCAGCAAAGGATCTTTTATATGCACTTTTCCACAAACATGAAACACACATACCACGGCCTTTGACCAGTTGTGGTGCACTGGCTGGAACAAAAAATAGCACAATGGATCAACCGACGGGGATCGATCCCAGACCGACCGCACATCAGGCTAGCGTTTTACCACTGGACTATCAAACCATCTCAGTGGATCCATTCAACTGATTGGAGTTTTTCTCATTCCAACTGGTACATCAAAGGCCGTGGTATGTGCTATCCTGTCTGTGGGATGGGCATATAAAATATAAAATGTAGCGAGCTTTCTCTCTGAGACTATATGTCAAAATTACCAAATATTTATCAAACTAATAGCCGATGATTAATAAATTAATGTGGTCAGGTGGTGTCGTTAAACAAAACAAACGTTTAACTTTATTGTATACGTCCTGACAGTACAACCATGTTAACGCGAAATATCACACGGTAGGTCGTGGTACATGTGCCTCATTCTGTATTATATACGCTCTGTACAGTACACCCTTGTTAACGCGAAATATCACACGGTAGGTCGTGGTTGATATGCAATGGTAGCCCCAGCACTGTATATTGTTTAATGGGGTTTTATATATATTAATATTACAAGGAAGGAGGGAAATGGTTTATTTAACGACACACTCAACACATTTCATTTACGGTTATATGGCATCGGACATATGGTTAAGGACAACACAAATATTGAGGTAGGAAACCCGCTGTCGCCACTTCATGAGATACTCTTTTCGACTAGCAGCAAGGGATCTTTTTTATGCACTATCCCACAGACAGGATAGCACATGCCACGGCCTTTGATGTACCAGTCGTGGTGCACTGGCTGGAGCGAGAAATAGCCCAATGGGCCCACTGATTAATATTTCAAATGCAGACATAGTACAAATGTATGCAAAATTATTTCGAAACACCCATGCTTGGTTTTACATTACACATTTGAAATTTAACATACACAATCAGCGATGAATTTCAAAAGAGCCATTTAATAACTTTTGTGATACATTCTCCTTCGACAAATTTTATTATAAATGGTTTTAGAGAATATTAAGATGACATCGTTTAACACGTGGTTGTATTAATTAATACGTGTTAATTTTACTACATTGAATAATTTTGGAACTTCTTAGATGTTTTTTTAAAAACAGGTCGCTGCTAAATCCAGGCCAATTTCCATTATATTAGATTCATTGGCATAGCCAGGATTATTTATTTATTTATTTTATTATTTTTATTATTATTATCATTTTTTTTTTTTAAATTTGGGGGGGTGGGGGGGGGGGGGGGGTTACAGCATCACTGTTTATTAGTCATACTATGGGGTGACAGGCAAACAAAAGTTGATGGGGAGAAAGAGGCCCTCCCTATAGGAGAACAGCCACTCCCTAGGAGATAGTTTACTGGACAATACATCGTCCCTGCACTGCTCAAAGAGGACTGCCACATCCAGACTAGTTTACTAAATGAAAACAAGAATAGGACAGTGCTCATTGGACTAAATACAGCTGTGATGACATACACCTGTCAATAACTGTTAAAACAGTGATGATATCGGGTGTTCGCGAAAGGTGAGCATAATAATACTGCACACGTCAAGAATACTGCCATAACAGCTGTCAAGTCCGTCACTTATCTAAAACGATGAGAAAATAATAAATGTGCAAGAGTTTCACCAAAGAGATTTAAAAGTTCAAAATATGGATTAGTATCGGCCATCATTTTGGTTAATGATTCATCCTATTTAGTAGACATGGCCTCCAAATGCCTACTATAAAACGTTTGATGTCCCCAAGAGTCCCTGGACATCATAACCCGGACTGAATAACTTTTGTTCTTGAAGTTGCATCTGAAGTCTTAACGGTAGCTGGACGGGACTTTAAAACTCTGCCGGTTTACACAGAATGTCGGTTTGGACAGAGTCCACTGTATAGATGTTTGGCAGGTGGCCGCGCTAAAAGTGCAAAATTGTCAGCCATTACCGGGTGCGGTGTCTGGTAAACGCATGACCACTAAAGAGGGGTCTAATTCACAAAGGTCTCTTAGACTCTGCTAGACAACAAAACATCATATTTGCAAGTATTTTAGCATTGCACTGCGAGATCGCAAAGTTGCGAGAGTTTAGTGAATTAGGCCCCTGGGGTCTAATTCACAAAGCTCTCTTAGACTCTGCTAGACAACAAAGCATCCTCTTTGCAAATATTTTAGCATTGCACTGCGAGATCGCACAGTTGCGAGAGTTTACTTAATTAGGCCCCTGGGCACCGTTCCACGAAACGATCTTATCCCTAAGATTACCGTAAGCGCATAGCTACCCTGTGCACTTAAGTTGATCTTAGGGCTAAGATCGCTTCGTGGAACGGGCCCTGGCTAATAACGCAGAACTAAACAGCCTACTCGAATCTATTGGTACGGCAACGTTAAACGACGTGTTCCGACTGGACGAGAAAGTCGGGGAGTCGGACGTTTGTAACCGTGTCCCAGGTGAGAAACCATTGTTTATTAATGACTTTATTACACGACCGAAATGTGTGGCCGAAGATAAAGACAATATGATAGGGCTTTCAGACGACGGCACTAGCATAGTGATTAAAAAAGGGCAAACTAAATTAAGACCAGAAGAAATTTCAATTTCTCAATGGATTTCTGCTAACGCCAGAATTATGACTAAATTAATCAAAGAGGGACAGCTGACTTCACAAACGTTTCTCGAGTATCTCGACTATACAGCATGCATAGGGGATTATCTACAATTCCACACCACAACGTCAGTTATGATGTTTGACCACATACACAGAAAAATGCAAACGCTGGTCCGATATTGACTATCATAACATGTTCTGTTATCTGGAAAAACGAGACATGGGTAGAAACGTGTTAAATCGAATAAACAGTTCGTTTCTGGCGGACGAGATACAATGTCTTAACTACCAGAACCCAAGTGGTTGTAAATTCTCACATTGTAAATATATGCATTTGTGCATTCAGTGTCACGGACATCACCCACAGTTCCAACACAATGGTATTACGTATCACCGTCCAGGAAACTCACCAGGTAACCGAAATTATCAACACAACGACGTTAATCGTCAGTGCCCAGGAAATGCCCCCGCCCCCCTGCACAACCGCATTCAAAAATACGCCTAATTTCCTTCTCATAAATGCGCACCATTTCTCTTTGGACTCATCCTTCGGGACTCAAAATTCCATAGCACCAAACCACCCCTCCGCCTGTTACAGATCACGGTCGGACTGCAGGTGCTCCCTTGCATCTGACAGGCTGAGGCCGACACCTGCGACCAGGACAGGCGTGCGCTACAACAGCTTGCTCTGAATGTGCACGTTAAACTCTCTGACCTGACCTGACCTAACCGCATTCAATAGGGCTACGGCGTTGTAAATTGAGAGCTCACATAAATATTTGGAAGAGGGAATTAGAGGGCGATTTCGATAGCGACTTCATTTTAGACGGGTTGAGAAATGGAGTGATAGATGAAGGTGTAGAACTTAAATGTATTGAATGTAAAAATTCGAACGAGGAATCGGCGAGGAAATGAAACGTTTTTATTTAACGACGCACTCAACACATTTTATGTACGGTTATATGGCGTCGGACATATGGTTAAGGCCCACGCAGATATTGAGAGAGGAAGCCCGCTGTTACAATCGGCGAGGAAAACCGACGGAAAGTTGAAATAAAACTTAAGCAAGAAATTGATATGTAAATATCTTAAAACAACAAATTAATGTATTCGAAATTTTACACTTTAAAAGAAAGATATAAAATGATATTGTATGCGAAGTTTAGCGACTTAATGTTAAAAAATAAGTTAATCCGTGGGCGAAACGTCCGCTGAAATCGTTATTAATTTTGCTTTCTTCAGCAATGTTAGATAAATACAGCAAAATATGAATACATATATTTAATTTGACATATATGATATAAAATATAATCTGTTTAGATTAAGCATGCAAACATTTGTACTCTTACCACCAATATTAACTGAAATATTGCATTTATAAAATGGGTTGTTAAAAAATCAAGTGTACGATGTGCACACCATGCCGGTTTTGACTAGTGTACGATTTCAATACTCACCTAGTGTACGACGTGCACCCATCAATTAAAAAACACATACACCGTCTAATGCATAGTTTTAATACACTATTTTAAATATTTCTTCAGAGCACCAGTATCATGGAACCATATGATTGTAAACATTATAACGATGCAAATACAAGCTTCAGCTACGTAATGCAACATTGTTCAGGCAGTAATCATCTTCAAAATTTATCAACACTAAAGTGAAACCTTTGTGAGGGTTTTAAAAAAGTTGATGTATGTAGAAAACTCTATAACTGTATCACGGAGTGAGGATCGAAGCAGAGGGCAAATGTATTTCAGTTGCCACGGTCATGACTGTGCCAGGATCATTCAGCATTTCTCTGCAAACTGATTCTCTCTTAAGGAGAAGGAGACGCCACACAATACGAGTACCATGTATGAGAAATAGCCATGAAAATAAATGAGTACATAGCAACCGATACAATCGTAATATTTGTATGGTCAATCGGCTATTCTCGTGAATATTTTCATATGAGACAATCGTATTGTGTGGCGTCGCCTATAGAGGCGAAGATCATATCCCATAATTAGATTACGCATCGATTTTGAGTAAATTTATAAATAAAACAATGTAAATGGTTTATTTAATCTAGCTTAATGCAAAAATAAGTACGTTTAAAAAAAACAACCAAACAATATTTTCTTTTAAAAACTGTGGTTACCTTCTAGGTGAACAAAGATGTATGAATGTGGACACTTGTAAAACAACAAAATAGTAAAACATTTGTGTGTAAGAACTGATATTCAGTTAAAATGACATGGAAAACAGTATGGCATCAGTATGTGCACTTAAAAACAAAATCTACGTGTCTATGAAATATAAAAACATGTCAACATGATTGCTTGAAACAGATACCTCAACAATGAAATATAACACAAATCCACTGTGAAATAAAGCAAAACCAAATATAGAGCAACTTAATCACTGCGCCAAGCATCTTCTATCTCTGTGTTTATTCAGGTCAGGTCAGGTCAGGTCATGGTGTTATGGTGTCTCCCTAGGTTGCCCATAGGGCCCTTAAAAGGGCCTGACTGCTCCTAGTCGTTGCATGACAACCCAGGGAAGACTCGTCCAATTGTGTAAACACCGGTAGGCAAGGCCCTGTCGTTCCGGGGGTTTTCCCCAATCTTGTTGTTGTTGCAGTTAACGACGTCCTCCTCTTCAGTGTCACCAAGTACCAAGTAGACCACCAGCAGCAAATATTTGGGGGTTGGATAGGGTAGGCTAGTATTCTTTTGTCCAGCTTCCCCTGGGTGCAGTGCAATTGTGTACTCGGAGCCGGTATTCTTTTGTCCAGCTTCTTATTATAGTACGTGCTGGGCCATTAAATGGGGGCGGGTGCATTGTTATCATTAGTCAATGCACCCTATGTTCTGTTGCGGTTGTGCGTGCTGTCTGTTTGTAAACCCTAGTTTGGTGTTAAGGTTGTTCCTATTGTCCTAAGTCCCTATTCTAATGTAATCAACAGCAATCCAGAGTCTCTCCCCCCCCCCCCCCCCCCTGGATTATATGTGTTTATTCAAGGAAGAACGGTTACCGTGCTCCAATTCACATAATTACTTTTCACATGATCCTTTTGATATCTTTTGTACATTTTCCATAATTTCACACAAATAATAATTGTCAACATTTTATGACGTTTATGCTATTAATAACAAATACATAGGAAAATGTCTGGGTTTGTGCACACACACACACACACACACACACACACACACACACACACACACACAACGGTCAAATGTATATACTATATGGATGTTAATTTGGATGGAAACGTAGTTATAAAAGAAAAAATAATATATAAAAAGTACAAGATGATCTGATCTAACGAGAAAACCGAAAGGTTATGGGGTGCGATTCGTACACTGAAAATTGGCAAATGGGTGCGCGTTGTATACACGGACTGGTGCGCGTCGTACAATGGTGTATTCACGGTGCTCGTCTTTCGAAGCGGATTGTGCAGTTAATACTAAACACAAAGCTTAAATATTTTACATGAAGATTCAATGATCATCTACCTAAAAGGTTATATATTCAATTTTAAATGTTATGAATGATATTATGTGGATTTTGTTATGAAAGAGAGCTGAAATTCTATGGTGGACACCGAATCAGTGCTGTCTATTCATGCTGTTCGTGAATGGCAAAGTAAAAACATGCGATTTTCGGTATTAAAATCAACTAAACTGTATATTTTTACAGCCTAAAATTTAATACAGATTAATTAATTATGTATTAAGATATTAAACAAAAAAATGTCACGGTAATAATTAAAGGAATTGTTACTTCAGTGATAACAATGAAAGCATTTCCTAGTGTGAAATTAACTCCTGCCGTACACCGTTCCTACGGTATGATGTGTATCAGTTAAGAATCGTTGATTCATGAAGGCAGCTAAATGCCTGTGGGTAAACTAATCTTGACATTTGTAGATTCATCTAATATGAGAGAATAATTTCAAACGGTCAAATTAAATTAATACTTTCCACCTGTTTCATTTTCTGAAGGAGGCAACATACTGAAAGGTAATCTAACTAGTGTAATATTAGCGTGACGTGAGCATGACGTAGATCACTTGCTGGCCAAATTCGTAGAAAAATAACATGTAGTAGGTCTCAACATCTGCTTACTTTTGCGTTGCGGCTTGTTTGCTGTTGGTTTGTAATACTAGTAAACAAAATACTAAACTAGCTTGCGTGTGATACCATTTGTATGAACTCGTGAACAGTGTTGGTATCTGACTCATTTCATAAAAATAGTATGACAGGAAAGCTCGTTTAGTATTCTATATATATATATATATCGGATGCCCCCCCCCCCCCCCCCCCCCCGCCAAAAAAACAATAGGTGAAAGTACAAAATAGTATTACGGTACAAGAAAACCTTTTTTTTTTTTTTTAAAGTAACATTTAAAACTTTGCTAAAACATCTAACCAAACTATAATGTCATTTATATTTATATTAAAAAAGAAAGAAAAACTGTATACGAAATAAACTGTATTTCATTGGAAGGCATTTAATTAGAATAAAACACCATTCAAAATAAGCTGTACTCACTCTGTAGATTAATTCAACCTGGCCAGTGACAATTAAAATAACTACTGTTAATTTACATCTTGCGACCCGTCAGACAGAACTATCTGGCGAAGTCAGAGGTTGTGCCCACGCCAGGCGTGCTTGAACAGTTCTCTGGTGGAAACATGCCAAAAAATAATTATCCATGGTATGTCCATGATTACCATGGTTAATTGACAGAGACAGGATAGCACATACCACGGGTTTTGATGTACCAGTCGTAGTGCACTGGATGGAGCGAGAAATAATTAAAGATCAAGCACGCTGTCTTGGATACACACTTCAGCTATCTGGGCTGTCTGTCCAGGACAGTGGGTTAGTTGTTAGTTGGTTAGTTAGTGGTTAGTGAGAGAGAAAATGGTGTAGTTGTCTTACACCTACCCATTGAGACCTTAAGAACTCGCTCTGATTTGCAGCCGGTACCGGGCTGTGAACCCTATAGCTACCAGCCTGTAGTCCGATGGCCACCGAGGCCGGTTGCTAACAACAATCAGTTTATTCAACTTACATGGCCTCTTAATTAATTACAAACATCACAGACTTGGTATTGAGCTTCAATTTAAAGAGAATCGAGAACCAGTCAAATAGTTCTTGAACGTTGGTGCTGTTCATTGTCGCTGAACGCATCCCTATTTTATGTACCGGCCTCGGTGGCATCGTGGTTAGGCCATCGGTCTACAGGCTGGTAGGTACTGGCTTCGGATCCCAGTCGAGGCATGAGATTTTTAATCCAGATACCGACTCCAAACCCTGAGTGAGTGCTCCGAAAGGCTCAATGGGTAGGTGTAAACCACTTACACCGACCAGTGATCCATAACTGGTTCAACAAAGGCCATGGTTTGTGCTATCCTGCCTGTTTAAAAAAAAAAACCAAACAATATTTTCTTTTAAAAACTGTGGTTACCTTCTAGGTGAACAAAGATGTATGAATGTGGACACTTGTAAAACAACAAAATAATAAAACATTTGTGGGAAGCGCAAATAAAAGATCCCTTGCTGCTAATCGGAAAGAGTAGCCCATGTAGTGGCGACAGCGGGTTTCCTCTCAATACATGTGTGGTCCTTAACCATATGTCTGACGCCATATAACCGTAAATAAAATGTGTTGAATGCGTCGTTAAATAAAACATTTCTTTCTTTTTTCCCTATTTTATGTGGACGACAAGAACTGTATATTGTGTTGCTGTCTGTAATTTTGAGTAATAATAAGGCACACAATATTAAACTTTATTGTTGATAGTTATATTGGTTTGGACACTTTATATAACGAATAACTCGTTAGTTGCTTCGTTTAGCACTTTAAAAAAATATTGTATGTAATTGTATACTGTTATAATATTCCAAAGGTGTAAACATCACTTCAAAAAGAAACCAATCAAGCCAAATATTATGTTTATTATAATTGGCATATCTTTAAGAGAAGTCATAAATTACATATTATTCACGCTTCATTGGTGTATACCTATTATATACCAACGCACGAGCACACACACACACACACGCACACGCACACACACACACACACAATAAAATATTTTTTCTTAAATGGACTGCGATTTTCAGCTAAAATGAAGGTTACTAACAAAAATACTCTTTAAATCATAAATGCCATGTGGCACCTTATTTTGTTGCAGGTAGATTAAAACTATTATGATGTGACATACTTTTTATGTCGGTGGGCCCATTGGGCTGTTTCTTCCAGCCAGTGCTCCACAACTGGTGTGACAAAGGCCGTGGTATGTACTATCCTATCTGTAGGATGTTGTCTGTATGAAAGGTCCCTTGCTGCTAATCGAAAAGAGTAGCTCATTGCGTGATGGCGGCGAGTTTTTCCTTTCATCATTTGCGACGCCATATAATCCCCATTAGAATGTGTTGCGTGCGTCTTTAAATAAAGCAGTTCTTCTTTCCTACAGTTAGGTCTCGCTTGGTTTCCTTTAGACAGTGAAGTCACCAAAAGCAGACGAACAAGATATGAATACGAGTAAATTTAGATGAAATCTGTAGCTCACTGTACACCCAGCTGTGATTTCGTGTCAGCTGTATCGCATGTCATAGCAGGGCCGTAGCTAGGATTTTTTGTTTCGGGGGGGGGGGGGGGGGGGGGGCAAATAGAGTAGTTAATAGTCTAAAACTCCTTAAACAGTTAAGAAGAGAATTTTCTTTAAGTTTCTATAATGCTTTCCGGATTGTTTTCGGCCCTTGACCCCCCCCCCCCCCCCCCCCCCCAAGCTACGGCCCTGCATAGCTACCTAGCCTGTCGGACAACATCCTGGTTTACACAAAGTAGTTATATTAGGTTACCAGCACGCCTGTGACGGAGACAGACATTTAAAAAGGGTTGTGTGAACGGCTGTTGGGTTAACCCTTAAATGTCGACAGTACATGACAAATACTCCAGAGAGTATATTACCAAATCAAATCCCATAGACGACAAAATCCACAAAGGGTGAACACCCCATTATATCACTATCACCGAGTCCGCCCCTGAATGCCTTTGCTATGAGTACACAGCGATTTCAGTCATACATTCATCGTTTGTTATAAAATATCATTTATTTTACTTAAATTAAGATAATAAAATAGACTGAGATTCTATGAGCGTACGGTAGGTTATAAAAATTATGACGGTACGTACACACGTTTTCGCTACAACTATTTTGATTATATTTAAAAAGGAAATATTTAATGGTTGAGAACCCTGCAGATAAAAATAAACGAGTTACTAGTTATTATCAAGTTAATGTCCCGAGTGAAATCATTTTCAGTTGTCACGATCTTTATAGAATGACAAATGGAAATTATTTCACGAGGGACATAAATTTGATAATAACTGGTGACTGGTACCGAGTTTGTTATTTTATTTATTACCTGACCTATTTTTATTTTATTTTTTACCCTTAAAAAGCTCTTATTTGCGATACGTGCAGGTACGGAAACCATATAAACCACTTTACGCACTGTTTTGAGAATTGTTATAACTTTGTAATTTAATCACGTTCATAGATAATTTTCAAAAACAAAAGTTCTCTTTATTCAGGTACAAAATCTACAAAGAATTGTATTAAAATGACATTTTGTTATAAATTTAACACCAAAAACAGACAGCCGTAAACACAAACTCTTCAAACTACATGACGTCATTGTGTGTGTTTGCCAAATCGTGATGTCATATTTAGTACCGACAAGGTCATTGGTTTGTAAGCGTCAAATAATCCATTAGTATTGTTCCTTAGACCAATGCATGAGAGAAATTATGATTTTTATTTTCCCAGTTATTGCTGGGGTAATAAATATTTTTCTTACACACTCGTCGGTGATAACACCATTCGTTATTTTTGATAAAACAAGTCAAAACTTAGATAAGTCAATTTCAAAAACTTAAGTTCAAACTTAAGTCAAAACTTAAGTTCCTTGATAAATACGGGCCCACTGGGCTCAGTTTAGTGTGACTGTGCAAAAAAGAAAAAACGTCGGCTAGACTAGTTTAGGCTAAACCAAATGGTCATGTCGAAAACCAGTCAAAAGTTCGCGAAAGTTAGCGAAACATTTGCAACATACAGAATTTTCTTAAAGTGTGGGAAGGTTTTTTTTTTATCTGTTACTTGTTTAATTAGAAAGGGGGCGTTGCCGTCGATAGGCTGGTTTACATGTAATATAATTAAAATTAGCTCCACTATTACATGTGGATCTAATAGCAGCCCGTTGGAGCTCATGTCCAATTGACCTTTCATTCGACCAATCGAAACCTTACTTGCAAAATCATGCCAGTGATTTGAAAAGAATTTGAATACATTCGGGATTATGCCGAGGGTATACGAAATAATTCGGGTGAACTACGAAGTATACCGAAAACTAATTTCAATATAAAATTTTATATAAAATTCGTTTCAAGACGAAAAAAAAAAAAACTGTGATGATATAGCCATAACATCTGTTTATACTAGTATACAATCCAGAGTTTATTACTGCACTTTTCCGCCTGTTTTTTTTTTAATGTTGAAATAGACCAACAAGTTCGCCTGTTGCATAAATAGTCTCGACCGATATTTTTAGAATTTGTATGCTCCCGAATAACGTTATAAAAGGCGAAGTGTAATTGGCCGATATTTAACGTGTTATTTATAGATGAAATGTCACCTGAACATGGGAGTCCACGCAATGCTGTTAGATCTACTGGTGAGACCAGTAGAGCTAATTTTAATCAGATTGGTTTACATGGTGCATTGCCACGGGTAAGTTTTCTGTACCTGTTTCTATTTCTATTTTGTTAGCTTGAGTCGCAAAAGAATCATTAAGTTTAAAATTAGTTTTAAAGGTTTGCCCTGGTCGGTTTCCTGTACTGGACGGTTGATTTTAAGAAAGTGAATTTTAAGATGATATTTGAGTAGTTGAAGTTTACGGCGATATTCCAATGGCATAATGTTAAATTCTACTTCTAAGCGTTTACCATTGGTGTTGTTTGGTACTCTAGCTATTATTCATAGTGATGGATTTTTGATTATATATAATTTTTTAGCAGCTTTGGGGAGGCAGAGCTGTAGGCTTGGGCTCCATAGTTTATCTTAGAGAGGATACATGCTTTATAAACCATAAGCATGGCCTCGGTCTGAGCTCCCCAGCTGGTACCTGAGATGGCTTTGCATAAATTAAGTGTACTTTTGAACTTTTAATAATATTGTTAATATGAGCTTTAAATGTTAGTTGTGTATCGAACGTTACTCCTAGAAATTTAAATTTTGCTACTCGTGGTATGATGTTATCACCTGATTTCAGTTGAAGGTTGTCGGGTTTCGTTTTAGTTTTGTTTTAGTCTATAGCCCGTGCGTTAAGTGTATTCATATCTGATTGCATACTTTTAAATAGGTGAGAGATAGTTCTACTAGTGCGCCAAAAGGCCCAGTCATCGGCGAATAACGCTATGTTTAAAGGAGAGCATTGGCCTGGTTTTTCTTTAGTTTTAAGGGTGGCAATGATATCGTTAATAGATATTGAATACGGTTGGCGAGATTACTGAACCTTGTGGTATGCCGTTTACTATTTCTTTTTTATCTGAGAACTGTCCGTTGACTGACTGGAATGGATCTATTATCAATAAAGTTATTGATAAAATTAAACATGTTGCCTTTAATTCCTTTATCGTTTAGTTTGGTTAGAAGGCCTTGGCGCCACACCATATCGAAGGCCTGTTCGATGTCTACAAAGATTGCACAAACCTTATGGGATTTCCTCTCCCCTGGGTTGTCATGCCACGAACAGAAGAGATCAAGCCCTTTCTAAGGGCCCTATGGACAACCTAGGGAGACACCTCATCATCCGCAGGTCCTAACTACTAAAATCCAAACCTATACTAACTCCCTACCTTTTATTTTTTAGAACGACCATCAAAATTGCGCCAAACTTCCTTCATCAAAATGCGCACTCATTTCCCTTTGGCTTAATCCTACGGGACATTCCAAATTACATAACACCATACCACCCCCCCATCTGTTACCGACTACAGTTGGACTGCTGGTGCTTCCTTGCAACTGCCAGTGCAGGCGGTCCCTCATTCACCCACCCCATCCCTTTCCTGTCCTGGACGGAGAAACCGACTGAGGCCGGTACTTGTGCCCAGGACAGCCGTGCGCTACAACAGCTTGCTCTGAATGTGCACGTTAAACAACTGTCCATTTTCCCATGGGATTTCCTAAAAGCATCGTTAATAGAATTTTGTAATCTGAAATACCTGGTCAGTTGTGGAATGTTTAGTGCGGAAGCCGCTTTGTACGCCAGTTATCAGTTTATTTTCTATTAAATAATTATTAAGGTGTTTGTTAATGATAGTTTCTAATATTTTTCACATGTATGTGAGATGTTAGTGTAATCGGTCTGTGACTGTTTTGGAGAGAGTGGTCTTTCCTCGCTTTAGGAAAGCTGGAGCATTCAGCCTGTTTCCATGCAGCAGGTATTTGTCCATCTCTCCAGATCCTGTTAAAGAGCGATAACACGACCTCTAGGGTTACGTCGGGCATGTGCTTGAGAAAAGTATAACTAATTTTGTCCGGTCTTAACTTTAAGTGCTGATTTGAGTTCTAATAAAGTAAGTGGTTTATTATATTCTAAATGGTTATCGGCCATAATTACTATTGTTAGTTGGAAGAGAGTTAGACTTAAACGTAGTTTTTCTGATAATTTTTCAGGGAAATTATTATTGCTGCTATTTTTGCTGAACGTTTCACTTAGTAAGTCGGCCTTTTGTTTGCTATCCTGCCTGTGGGAAGCGCAAATAAAAGATCCCTTGCTGCTAATCGGAAGAGTAGACCATGTAGTGGCGACAGCGGGTTTCCTCTCAAAATCTGTGTGGTCTGACACCATATAACCGTAAATAAAATGTGTTGAGTGCGTTGTTAAATAAAACATTTCTTTTTTATCTTGTAATGGCGGTTTTATGTTTTTGAAGGACTGTGGGTCTAGCGCGGTGTCCTTGTATAGCCTTAACTTTACCTACATTTCTTTGATTCATGTTCTATTATTAATTTCTCCACAGAATTTATGTCAGCTGGCTTGTTTAGCGCTAATGATAAGTTTACCTACTTCGCTTTTGGCTATTTTGTATTTTGTATGATATTCTTGTTTACCTGTTTTCTTAAATAATTTACGCATTCTGTTTCGAAGGCCGCATTTGGCTTTAATTTCGTCAGTCTACCATTGAACTTATTTATTTTTACTGTTAGGTTTAGTTTTGGGGATATATTTTTTTTCAGTTATCTCTTTTATTATGCTAGTTAGTTTGGTAGTGGCGTCGTCAATGTTTAAGTTATCCTCTATATTTATTGTTTTGCAGTCGCTGGTGAAGCCAGCCTAATTAGCTTCGGAGAAGTTAGTGTCACATTTATAACTGGTTAGAATGGGAAAATGGTCGCTATTAAAGGTATCTGATGTTTCTCAATGAGCATTTGCTCCTATGTTTGGAGATGTTATGGTGAGGTCAATGGCTGAAGTGCAGTGGCTAGTATCTGCAATAAAGGTGATGCTACCACATTAAGACATACTAAATTGTTTATGTTTATGAAGTCTTCTAGGATATCACCCTGTGAGTCAGTGTTAGGACTCCCCCACAGTGTGTTATGGCAATTAAAATCTCTTATTAGAATTAGGCTATTGTTGTTATTGATAAGTTAATTGTAGTTATCTGTTGTTAAGTTATCATGTGAGGCGCCGGGGGGGGGGGGGGGGGGGGGGGGGGGGGGGGACTATATACATTGATGACCTCGACTGGCATTTTATTATTTTGAATTGTGATTCCTAAAACTTCTTAACTAAAAGTTATTATTGGATGGTTGGTATTTAATTTCAAAATGACGGATATTATTTTTAATTAGCGTGGCTAGTCCACCTCAGGTGCTGATGTTTCTATTTGCATAATAAGTAGTATAACCTGGGATTTTAAAGAATTTACTAGGTTTTTGTTTTACTGATGCCGGTACCTAGCCAAGTTTCTTGAATGCAAATGATATCTGGCTTGTTGTTACTAGTGCTAATCAGTTGGATGAGTTCAGCATCATGTCCCATTGAATGGAAGCCCTTAGCGTTCCATTGGAGAACGCTAAGACCCTTATTTCCTATGTTAGATTTTTTTATTGGGGGTGTATGGAGACTTATCTCCCATGACGTCGTCCCTTAGTTGATGTTAGGATTATTGTTTTTGACATGTGCCATGTGGCAGCTGAGACAGTTGGGGCATTGTACAGGCCTGGTACAGGGAGAGTTGCGAGAGCTTCTGTCATGTTTCTGGCCGCACCGGTAACAGGTCGGAAGTTCCCGGTGGCTGCGACATTTTGCAGCGCCATGCCCCCATTGCTCGTCCTTGAATTTGATGTGGTGATCGTTTGTGACAATGGCTGTGACTAGCAGGTATCCGTTTGACCATGTGACAGCTTCTCTCAGTTCAAGTTGAGTGTTGTCGACTGAGGGTGGTTAAGGAGGTGGCTTGAGGTGACATAGGATAAAGTTTGGCTAGCCACTTGTTGTTAGTGGTTGGGGGTTGGGTGGGTGCGTTGTTAGTTGGGTGGCTGTGGTTGTGGATGGGTGGTGTTTGGCTCTTTAGTTGAGATTGAGTCTTCTGTTCTCCTCTGGGTCTGATAGGAACATCTTTGTAGAAAGGTCCTGGGCTTTTGGGGTGGGGGTTGGGATGAGCACTACCTTTTTGGGCACTACGGCTGGGCCCTTATTGGTTTTGAGACGTTTTTCTGGTTGGACTTTTTGTAAACATAGCTGCATTAGGGTATTTGAATTGTTTTTTTCAGAGCTCCCGATTTTGTTTTTGTTGACTACCGTTTTGAATGTAGTGGCTATACTGGAAGTAAATCTTTTCATTGCGGCGGTTTAGATGTTGTCTTTGTGGCGGACGCGGTAACATTCACGAGGCCCGCTCGTGTTACTTTAGTAAGGTCACCAAACCACTTCTAAACTTTTGTAATATTAATCTTATCAGGGTTGTTTCGCAGTGAGGCGTATCATCTCAGAGAGAGTAACAAAATATAGGGTATGAAGAAATAATCACTAAATTCACAATTCAGTTATTTATAATGTATACACACGAAGGAACACCTATAATTTACAGATAGATAATACGTAATTAATACATAATTCAGTTTCATATAAATCAAAATAAATGATTAGTGTACAGTAATCCCATCCAGTGTGACTAACTCAACCCCCCTACCTGAATTGACTCGACCGTCTTCAACATCTTGAAGCGGTATCCACAACACAGCAAAGCAGTGTGTACTTATATCAGATACGTCTACAAGAAAACGTATATTTCTAAAATTGGAAATATGGCACAGTGGAAAACAAGATTTTTGCAGCTATTAATCTCGGTTTTCATTATTGGCATTTTCGGTAAGTACAACATAATTAGTTATTAATCAGGGGCATCCAGGTAAAATTCCAGGTAAAATTCCAGGTATAGTTTATACAAATGCTAAATAAATGTATTTTAACTGTAACACACACACACACACACACACACACACACACACACACACACACACACGCACATGTTACCGAAGTCTTGTTTAATAAGAGAACAAGAACAACTTGGCAGGGTTTAGGGTTTATTCTGGATCATAAGTCAGGTGGGATATGAAGATCTCTGGTTCCAGATATCACTATAACAAACAGACACACACAAAGACCTTGAAATAACAAAAAAAGGAATACTTAAAATCACACACACACACACACACACACACATAATAATTCAGGGGTTGAAATTTAAATTTTTTACCACTATCCCAAAGGAATAGTGAATTTCAAAAAACACTATTCCGTCTAAAAATGTACTACCCCTTCAATTATTAATGTATCACTAGTTTTCCTGACTGTGCTACGTCGCCCTGTACAACACTGCGTAACGAACAATTGTTTATATACCAGTCTATGCATTACTGCGTACTAGCTGGAATTACAAACGAACTCACTCCAAACATTAGTATCGATGAAAAATATGTTTATTTTGTATTTTGTGCATGAGAAAGGTCTTAGTAGCGCGAGGATTTGTTCTGCAGAAAAATGTAGCTGAAGAAAAAGCGTAAACGGATTAGTTGCAGGCTTTATTTTCACTTTCATGACGGAATATTGGAAGAATTGTTTTACTATTCCGTTTCGAAATTTACTATTTGCGGAATAGCGGAATAGCTTAAAATTCGACCCTTGTTAATATATATATATAGTCAGTTATAATAATTATTAAATTATAATTTAAGACTTAAAATTAATTACACACTTAACTATCAGAATTAACCGATATACTAGCCAGTGTAAACACACTGACCGTTTGGGCATAAATACAGAATTGAGAATATCTTATCCAATTACATATTCATAATATCATTAAATTTAAGGAATCATGAAATAACCTAGAAATCACTGATTACAAATCACTGATTACAAATCACTGATTACATAATTACACACTATTTAATACACTGAATGTCCTATTCTCAAGATACACTATAAAATCACTTGTAACATATTTCATAAATACAAAGCTAAATACACCATAGCCTGTCTACAAATAGTTTACCTACCGAATGTGGGTCGGGTCTTTACAGAAGCATAATGCTGGTTGTCACCTACATGATTGTGGCACCTAATAATAAAATAAAGTCCATTAAGTACACATAAATCCATACGTGTACACATACTAATTAAACAAATATCTCATAATAACTTAGTTATTACGTTACTTTACTAAATACTGTAAATTAGATATTATAATCATTTATGATAAAAAATATAGACTTTAACCTGTTCTATAAATATAACGTAACCATTTAATAAAAAGCTAATCAAGCTAAGTCACAATGTTATATTTAACATAACTACAATACTATTACTATATTATTAATTACTAAATCTTCCAATCTCATTTCTTGATTAAAATAAGTAATTAAGCAGGTAGTTAAGGTGTAAACCATGTACAATATGTATTTACCTTTAAAATTCTCTGTGAATGTTAGTTGTGCTGTTGCTGTGAATAAAACCGTGTCTTCTCATAAAGTGGCCTGTTCTCCTTGAATGTCATAAAGCTTCTGACCAGGAGAACACAGAAACAATGACACTGAGTTGTCAGTGAGCACAACCCAAGCCCAGAAAACCAGAGAAAGCAAGCAAACAAAGTCTGCACAAGTATAACCTGACAGAATAAAACTATGTGAACAGTTTTTAAAATAGTATGTGTGTAGTGAATGTAATTTAAAAACACCCGGTTACAGACACACACACACACACACACACACACACAGAGAGAGAGAGACAGAGAGAGAGACAGAGAGACAGAGAGAGACAGACAGACAGACGGACAGACAGACAGACGGACACGTAGATAGATCAATAAATGGGATGAGGTTACGGTACGGTACGGTAAGGTAAGGTAAGGTAAGATAAAGTACGGTACGGTAAGGTAAGGTATATAGATATATAGGCCTAGACAGATACATAGATATATAGATTGATTGATTGATAGAAAGATAGATAGATAGATAGATATACGTATAGATAGATAGATAGATAGATAGATAGATAGATGGATACGCAAGACACTCCTTGGCTGTCCAGCATTTTTGGTTTGTTTTTCATTTCAACTTATTTTCGTGCTTATATCCAATTAAGGTTCAAGCACGCTGTTCTGGGCACACACCTCAGCTATCTGGGCTATCTGTCCAGGACAGTGGGTTAGTTGTTAGTTCGTTAGTGAGAGAGAAGAGGGTGTAGTGGTCTTACACCTACCCATTGCGCCCTTAAGAACTCGCTCTGGGTTGGAGCCGGTACCGGGCTGCGAACCCTATACCTACCAGCTGTAGTCCGATGGTTTAACCACTGCTCCACCGACGCCGGTGGCTGTCCAGCATACCCTTATGGAAAAGGGTATGCTATAAAACAATTATTTATGATAATGTAAATGTTGTCACATTATGATCAGGACACAAACAGTCCTATTTAAATACTATGTTACATTTATTTACTTTTGGAATTACTCTTGAACGGCATTTACATCATGTATTACAGAAGTACTTTCAAAGGTACTTTAACAAACATTACGGACAACCAAACAGCGAGAGATATTGCAGGAATTTCAGATTTTGTGGAGACTTCAAGATATCTTGATAAGATAATCTCAAAATGGTGACTTCCCGCCACAACTATATATTAAATTTAACCCTTTAACTGTAGGCATGGTTGAGATGTGTATCGGACACAAACTATTCTGACGACATGGTCATTTCATTACAGCCGACATAATATTATTAGAACCCGATTATTTAACAATAGGGTTAGGTTTAGAGTTAAAATGATAAGATGTAGGAATTTAAAATTCAGGAGCTTTCATTGAAGGGACATTCCTGCGTTTTCTGCAATTTTTAAGATGTTATCGACTAACAGAGACTTTTTAATGATTGTAATTACATATCAAATATATTTTTCTGTATAAAATATTAGTGGCTGTATATTAAACGTGTTTCTGATCATTCTAATATTTGTACTACGTTAAATTAAATTTTATTTCCTAAAATATATATATATTTTTTTGTACGTACGAAATTATTTGAAGACAAAATCCAGTTTGGCCTTCTTACAAATATTAAGACGACCAGAAACACATATATATTTAATACGTAAGTTTAATCGTAGAAATATTTTATTAGTCTGAAACATCTTACAATGCAGCAAACTCGGGAATGTCCCTTTAAAATTTAACGTCTTAAATGAAACTGGTAGCTTGTATGATATCTGCGATCGTCAGAAGGAAGGTGGTGGAGGTTGGGGGTATGACGGCGTGGCCTGTATTAAGCAGTCTATTCGGATAGAACGATTGATGTATAGGCAACTGAATGTCTTATTACAATGAACGAAAGTTACGAAAGCGTTTTTCACTGGAACAAGTTGGTTTTGTGTGGCTTTAAGAAGCGGGACGTATCCCAGACAAGTGGTAAAGCGCTAAGCGCTCGCCCGATGCGCGGTCTGTCTGGGATCCATCCCCGTCGCTGCACCCATTGGGCTATTTCTCGTTCCAGCCAGTGCCCCACGACTTATGTCTGATGATGCATATAAAAGATCCCTTTGAACTAATGGGAAAATGTATCGTTTTACAGTCCCTTTTCAAAAACTAGGACATAACGTAACCTCTCTAAACTGGATCCCTTTAAAACCGGACATTTGTCTTGGTCCCAAGGGTGTCTGGTTTAGAGGGGTTTCACTGTGTGTGTGTGTGTGTGTGTGTGTGTGTGTGTGTATATGTATATGTATGTATGTATGTATGAGAGAGAGAGAGAGAGAGAGAGAGAGAGAGAGAGAGAGAGAGAGAGAGAGACAGACAAACAGACATACAGAGACAGACAGACAGAGAGAGAGAGAGAGAGAGAGAGAGAGAGAGAGAGAGAGAGAGAGAGAGAGAGAGAGAGATGATAATGATGATCAGGATCATGATACATTTTGTTCATATTATATTGAATGTCTAGCTTATAACATGACTGTAAGGTAATAATCAAGCCCCCAACCCTGACACTATCTGTTTGTTTCTGGGTCAATAAAGTTCTACCTTTTGGTAAACAGTAGTGCGTCCACAAATGTGGCAGTTGTAACTAAACTTAGCGATGTTTTAAACTTCCAAAAGGTTATATTAATTAAAAATAAGTTAGACCTCTTCCACTTTGTAAAACTTTGTATCAGATACATACAACTGAAAGACAGATATTTACGAAGTTTTAAAGCATATATATGTGTGTGTGTGTGTGTGTGTGTGTGTGTGTGTGTATAGCGCCGTGACCTTATTTATCTTATTTTATTTATTTATTTTATTATATTTCTTTCTTTCTTTTATTTACTTTTCACTATCACTTATATCAGTCACATACAACTTCATTTGAAATACATGTATATGCACCATCTCAGAGACCGGATAGCACATACCATGGCCTTTGATATACCAGTCGTGGTGCACTGGCTTAGAACGAGAAATATCCCAATGGGCCCACCAACGGGAATCGATCTTAAACCGACCCCGCATCAGGCGAGCACTTTACCACTGGGCTACGCTCCGTCCTTGCCCAAGGTACATGTAGCTACCGACATCAACTCGCCGGATTGTTTCGGTTTCATCAATTTCATAGCATACTAGCGATCTTTTGTATGCACTTTCCCACAGACAAGCCAGCACAAGTAAGCCATTAAGGCAAGTCATAAACGGATACAGGATTTTTCTAAAAATGGTACCTACAGTATTTAGTGAGGGGGTGCAACGCTTACAGAGAGCACCTATAGTATTTAAAAGTACACTAACATGTAACATCTGTATGTTAACGTTCCACAGAAATAACAAGATGAACAACATGTCACATATTCCCGACCAAACCACCCAAAACGCATTCTATTACAAAATCTGCTAAACACTATTTTTTCGGGCATTTCGATATTTTGGGAAGTGCACCCCTAGCACCCTGCCCTAGGATCCGAGCCGGCATTTATTTTAAGTCCCATAAACATGAACACTCATTTCCTTTACTTCAGATCCGCTTTCATCTGGCTGTTTACAAAAACTGACCACTTGCTCAACATATGACGTGCTCAGCGGAACATGCAGGTTTGTTTGTTTCTTTGGTAGGTAATTAACGTGTTTATAAATATCCCGAGGGTTCCAACGCGCTTACTGTGGACAGTCTCTTATCAAATGTCCCAACAGTAAGGGGGGGGGGGGGGGGGGGGGGGGGGGGGGAGGAAGGGGAAATGCAATGGACAGGAATTTACAATACATTTAGTCTAATAATAAAATTTAATTCACCCAAACAAATGTACACTAGTTTAAAATTTGGGCACAAATTTAGATGGTTCACTAAAAATAAAATGCAGACAGAGAACAGTACATGAGTTTCCGTTTGATACTATTTATCTATCAATCAGACCCGTACGCAGGGGTGGGGGGGGGGGGTGGTGTACGAGGGGTGCGTACGCACCCCCCAGTCTGCCTAGGTCCATCCGTAAAAAATTTTTCCGACGATGTGACAAATTTACAAAATTTCGGGGGGGGGGGAGGGGGGGTTCTCCCGGACCCCCCTAGCAACTCCGGCCGTCGATTACGCACCCCCATATAAATTTCTGCGTATGGGCCTGGTCAACGAGCTGTTTTAAAACGAGTTGTAAGATAATGGTATCAAACGGACACGAATGTAGTATTCTATATCTTACATACCTCGAAACAATGAAAATGTAAACAATATAATAAACTAAATTATGCTGTTACAGAACGTAGTCTAACTGGGTCATGGCGTATGGATACTTGGTTTTAAAGTTACAGTGTCTGGTTACCATATAATAATATCAACTGCAATTAAAAAAAAAAATCGTGTGTAGTCGCTATGAACGGAGAACGTCAAAAGTATGCGCTCGAGTCGTCGCCTGTGCGGCCATTGCTCGGCAAACCACAAACGACACAAACGTCAATTTCAGTTAACAGGTGCGTTTGCAGATTTGAAATTGTAGGGTTCGTCTCAAAAAATGAAATGAGAATTATTGCGCTGTACAAAGAACGTTCGTTTGAGGATACGTACTATTCTTTCGTTAAAACCGATTTTGATCTTGACAACGTTTGTCCGACACACAGCCCACGACAATCTTCCTGGACGGTACCGCGACTGTGTGAAGGGGGGAGGGAGGTTCACTGCGACCTCTCAGCTGCCAGGCCCCTTCGTCACCAAGAGCTGGAGACCAACACCAACTGGTCAAGGGTGGTACCAGTTCCATTACGTCGAGGGAAGTGGCACCTACTACCTGACGTCGGAGCGGAACGGGATGTACCGGCAAGGCTTGCTGAAATCAAACATGGATAATCCAATCGTCCGACGCACTTTATTTTGGCAGCCCGTCTAAATTGCTCAAATCACCTTAAAACCTTTTCGGTCGAGCACTCTAATTTTATTGTTTGGACTTAAATTTTTGTAGCACATTTTTGTCTTCGGTCTTTGACCTAACTACTAAATTCGTATTCCAAATTCCTCCCACCTCAAACTTACCCTCCCCCCTTGGCTCGGACCATATAGATCGGACTTTAAACTTTTATACCTTCGTTCAAAATTTTATGTTGAAATTACTTCTTTTAAAAAAAAAATATTATTAAATAGTCCGATCCTCTCTTCTTTCTCTTATTTATTTTTGGACTGTCCTTCTAAAATGCTCCAAATTATATAAATATTCGGCCGAGCAGTCAATTCAATTATTTTTGGCTTGTAACCTTTTTCTTTCTAATTTTAATCCTACTAATTTCTTTTACTGATTGCTAAAAATTCTGTCCATTTTATCGACAATCGTACCTTCCTATTTAAGAATTAATATTTTATAAAGAGTTAGTAGAACTTTCAAAGTTTAGTTTGTATAACACATTGATCATGTATACATTTTTAATAAAATATACTAAAGCAGAAAATGACCGTTTTCACTTTTTACGTGTGGTAAAATCGACAAATTCAAATAAATATTATTTCGTTTGGAAAGGGTAAAGTTAGTTTGTTTTGTTTAACGACGTCAGTGTTAGAGCATATTGATTTAATAATCATCTGCTTTTGGATGTCAAACGTTTGGTAATTTTGACATATAATCAAAGAGAGGAAACGGGCAGGGGGGAGGGTATTGGGGGGTCGAAACCCTCCCCTGACCAAGATAAACAAAAATTGAAATATATTTTCTGGGGGAACATAGCCCCATGTAAACTTCGCTCAACGCAGTCTATAACCCCCAACCCCGCTGGAATCCCTGCACACGCGCCTTGGAAACTCGCTACATTTAAAAAAAAATTTTTTATCATTTATATGTACCATCTCACAGACAGGATATCACATACCATGGCCTTTTATATACCAGTCATGGCGCACTGGCTGGAACAATCCTGCCGATGGGGATCGATCCTAGACCGACCGCGAATTAAAAAAAACCACACCACATTTTTAGGTCTAAGTAATGAATAGAAATAACATACAGTCTTCTTAAATGTTACTATATCGAACATATCGCCCTCTTCCTCTACCCCTAAAGCGTTACGTAATTATTAACACCCCCTTACATGTAACGCGTATGCCAACCGCTGGCCACTGTCAAAATCCCCCACCGACCCCTGGAAAGGTATTGTACCATACCTCTATGGATATAAATATATTTTGGAGGTATGAGACGACCCCTCAATCAAGACAGTTAAATTTGTTCAAAATCACGTGAGAAGCTCAGCGCCTGCACAAATCGCGTAAATTCCAAGTACTACTGGCATCCCGCTAATTGACCCCTCCGTATGACGAGTTAACCACGCCCCCCGTCATACGTCATGCAAGGTTAGACAAACTTTCAATAATGACTGCCGATTCGCATTTGCCCCCCCCCCCCCCTCGAAAAAAATCCGGAAAGCATTATTGAAACTTAAAGAAAATTCTCTTCTTAACTGTTTAAGGAGTTTTAGACTATTAACTACTCAGTTCCCCCCCCCCCCCCCCAACAAAAAATCTAGCTACGGCCCTGCTTGCTTGTTTCTTTTTTCTTCTTCTTTTTCATCTTAATTTTTGTTGTTGTTCGACTTTTATCTTAATGGAATCCCGATATGCCGAGGAACAAGAGTATAGAAGGCGCGGCGACGACCCGGCCTCGACCTGTTTAAAACCGTGACGTCTTTATTTTTGGTCAGGTTGCGTTAAATGTTTTGTTTAAAAAAATAAAATAAAAAAAAGGAGGGGGGCCGTGAGCAGTAACATTGAAATACAAGGCGTGTGGGAATGCTATCAGTGTACCATAATTTTATGCACGAAAGGTTACAAAACAGTACTATAGCAGGATACAGTCACCTGTGCAAAAATTATGCAGGCAGTGGTTTAGATTGTGGGATTGTGAAGTTTATGGGGGTGTATTCTTACATAGCTGCACTGCTTGAACCAACCGATATACGGTACTTGCCCTATTTATGACACCAAAGCCATACACAAAATTAAAAACACAAAAACAAAAACAAAAAACCCCCAAACAAATCACAACTGGCATAGCCAGAGGGTGGGTTGATGGGGACCACATCTTGGCCCTCCAGTTATGTATACTAACATATTGGCCCGTCTTCGTTCTGACAAGACCTATTAGGGCTGTTTACGTTTGGGTGCCCCATCCCCTCTTTATAAAATCAGGCTGTCCAGCACACCCTTATGAAAAAGTAGGATACAATTAGGAATGAACATATAGAAAATGTAGGACAACAGTAGGAAAACGTAGGACAAAAGTAGGACTGAAACAGTACGTACCGACATTATTCATGCTCATAATTGAGAAAACACTTTTTTTTATGTGGTGCTGTTTGTACATGTATTTTGTGTTCTATCAAAAATAATATGAATCTTATGTAACGGTCACGTTATACAGTTATTTCAAATTACTGTACACTATATTAATCAATATACATATTTACATGCATAGGTACAGAACAATAATAATTATACAAAAAAAAAATTAATTAAAAAAATGTATGTAAAAAAAAAAAAAGAGGCAAAATTATATATTACACTAGTTTAACATGAAACTAAACCACAGATTGCAGTTTGCACAATTTGTTTAATATTTATTATGAGAATACTTCCCAACATTTTCTTTTTTCTCAAAGAGAGGGTCTTTACATATTAATCGCCATGCAGTCTGGTACCGGTAAATATATTTATTCAAAAATGTATCTTTCGGTGGCATCCATCTCCAAATCCTCGAAACTTGTAGTCAACTGAGCAATTAAGGATTCCCATTTGATGGGTGGTGTCAAACTGATTCCCAAGTCCTGCAAGACTGAATTACTCCCTAGCAGCAATATGTCAAACAAAAAACAATGAATATTGTTGTCACGGGGATCCTATAATACCCGTAACTGAATAAAACACGATTATCCAAATATCTCTCCTAACTGTATATCTATTAGATCTCTCTGTAACGGGCAGTCCAATACCCGCGTGGCTCGGTTCTAGGTATATCAGAGATAAGATCTTATATAAAGTATATATAATATAGCCCGTTAGTTCACTAGAAAACACAACAAAAACACAATACACTTTGGAATCTGTATTAATACTACGCTAACAAATGTACTGCCGCAGTAGTTAATTAACAACAACAATGATAATAACAACCCAGAACTAATCACTTAATTAGTTAATCACTAGGTGTCTAGTTTACACAATGTTCTAATCACTTCACCGTGACACAACACCCACACGTGTGATAATTGAGAAACGCTGCCAGGGGAACTTAATTAATAAAGGAATTACAACTCTATTCCTAACTGGTTAATTTTTAATTAACCCGTAACTACTCATTCAGTAACCTTGTAATGCAGAATTAATACTGGTACCTATCACAATAAAGACAATAACCTACAGTTTACCTAGGTCCTCTAGGATGACTGGTTAAGCTTTAATAATTTTAGCACAGTGAAGCCTACAATTTACTTCGTCAGATTACCGGAAACACTGTCTAAATAATATTGGTATAATACAGTATTAAAATATTTAAAGTCACATCAATCACATCAAGGTTATACAACAGAGCAGAAATAATATATTTACCAGTCCGGACGGACAGCGTTCCCTGGCAGCCTTCCTATGTTTCTCCCCGATATCTCTAAATCCTATCTATTTATTACAAAAATCCGAATATCGTCTGGGGGCACATCGCGGTACCGAATACCTACAAGTGATATTTCCACAGAGACCAAGACGGCAATTTTCTCTTAGATGGCCAGACGCACTTTCGCCTAGTCGCCAAAATCACGGTCGTAAAAACCGCATTCGCGGAGGTATTACGTAACTATTGGCCACATGGCCTCCACATCTGGTCTGGGTGTGTATTAGAAACAGCTCGACCACCGTCGCGCGGATGTATTACGTAACAAAGCCCATCTGGTCTTAAGTGCATATTGGGACTGCACACGGCCCTCTAAAACAATTAATATCGCCACAGGCGAAAAAAAATAAGAGCATGTTCCGTCACAATTGTATTAAATGAAATTGTTGAAAGTTTCATTTTCAGCAGCAATTTCACCCCCTGCTCCAGTTTTCCTTTCACATATCAGTTGAAATTGTTCTATTATTTCTATCATTCTGTTCTCAATATCAAAATGCAATGTAATTTGTTTAATAGTTTGTCTTCAGAATCTATTTTCAACATCTAATCAATGACTCCACATCCATTAGTCCAGTTTCTGAAATATATAAAAACAAACATGTTAAGTATTTCACATCCACTTGAAGAAGTACATTAGTCTGTAACTTAATTACATATCATTGTATTAATTTAAAGTTTAATTTAATTTCAGGAAAACCTTCTTTTTTTTAACAGGAAACAAAATCAGTGTGACTAAACAAAGTATAAAATTAAAAGTATAGCAGTACAATGTACATTAATAAAAGTAGTAAACAATGTATTTAACTTTGACGACGTTATTTGATTTCTATTAGAAAGTTGCACAAAGTTACATATAAGATGACATGTGGAAGAAGACAAATGCCCATGCTTTGCTAAAATTTGGGGTATAAAATAATGATGAAAAACAAAACTACTGTCTCCAAAAGAAAATCATATTTAGGGTAGGTAATAAAAACAAAACAGATGTAAGTGCCTCATCTAGGTGGTTACGGGTTTGAAATGTTTTGAAATTAGGGTTAGGACATTACCTTTCAAGCACATGCCCAATTGTAAACAGCAGTTCTTTTACTATCATTTATCTAAACATTAAAAAACATATCCATTAATTTCCAAGATTATAGGGTACATAATTTTAACCTCGGTACCCTATGGCAGAAACCATTAAGTGGAAAATTCTAAGAATATCAAAGGGCTGGTCAAAGATCCCAAACACTTGAACATAATGCGATAACAGAGGAGCATAAAACAAGTCTTATCCATGAATGTCCAAATTTACTTTTGTTCTTTTGGTGTGGGGCCGGGGATTCCTTGCAAATCTTAACAGAATAAGTGTGGGACTCTTGGTAACAATACACTGAAACGAAAAAAAAAACCCCACACCAATACATGCTTAATTACCATAGTAAACACAAATGTCATTAAAGGAGCTCAATCACGGATTTAGTGGGCCTTGTTTCTCTAAATATGCATTATAAATGAAACTTATATTCATTTGGAATGAATGAATGAATGTTTAACGACACCCCAGCACGAAAAATACATCGGCTATTGGGTGTCAAACTATGGTAATGCAAATAAATAAAGTGATGATCAACATCAATATAAAAATTCAAGGTTTAAACAAAAACAGTGTAAAGAACTGTGCAAAAATACAAATACAAATATCACAGAATTTTACGGATACTGAATTTTACTCTAAACTTCAATTTGTGCTGTATTCGCCATTCTCAAAGAGAATGTTACACCCCTGCACCACGGTGAGGTTACAGCACGCGCAGGGGTATATTCATTTGGAATACCAAACCTAGTTATTGTACGATCCAAACTATTTTAATTGAACTACGATCGAGGGAATTCCATGATACGCTTCATTTTTAAAATTTGAAACTTTTCTTGTGATAAAACATAAAAAAATATGGAAAAACAGACTCGTGTGATGAGGCTATATATAC
>NC_054711.1:23248347-23255546 GCF_016097555.1 Gigantopelta aegis
TATTTATTAAGCCAATTTCAAGTGCTGTTCCAGATGTATGGTGTATTGGGCTATATCAATCAACATATACTCTTCAAAAAAAGAAACGCAAAAGGGTACAAATGGGTTATAACTCCGATTTTATGTTTCCTACCGGTTCATGCTTTGTGAATATAAGGTCATTGCATGTCCCAAACACATTCCCACGGTTACATTCGATAAAACGCAGCTACTGTACAATAAAGTTCCAAAATGTGAATATTCGCAAAAACGCAGCCACGTGCAAACCATGTCACCACTGCACGTGCGTTGTCTGCACGTGCAACATGAACACCGACAGTATAAAAGTGCAGGGTGTTCGCTTGCCTGGCCTCTGTATCTGGCCGACAGTTGACAATCCAGGACATGCCACGTCTCAGTGAACCGCAGAGAAACAATGCCATCGGCCGACTAGACGCAGGCGAATCCAGAACGGCCGTTGCCAGGGCATTCCATGTGTCCCCAAGCACCATCTCCAGACTGTGGGACCGTTACCAGCAACATGGATCAACACGTGACCTCCCTAGATCCGGTCGACCACGGGTCACTACCCCCGGGCAGGACCGCTACATCCGGGTACGCCACCTTCGGGAACGATTGACTACTGCCACCTCCACAGCCGCAGCAATACCAGGTTTGCGCAGGATATCCGACCAGACCGTACGGAACCGCCTACGTGAGGTAGGAATTCGTGCCAGACGTCCAGTTCGAGGTGTCATCTTAACACCACAACACCGTCGACTCCGACTGCAGTGGTGCCAGATTCATCGGCAATGGCCTCAACTGCGATGGAGACAGGTGTGGTTCAGTGACGAGTCCCGATTTCTGCTCCGACGTCATGATGGAAGATGTCGCGTGTATAGGCGTCGTGGTGAACGTTATGCGGCAAACTGCGTGCAGGAAGTGGACAGATTCGGCAGGGGTAGTGTCATGGTGTGGGCAGCCATCTCACACACTGGCAGAACTGACCTGGTCCACGTGCAGGGCAACCTGAATGCACAGGGCTACATTGACCAGATCCTCCGGCCACACATCGTTCCAGTTATGGCCAACGCCAACGCAGTGTTCCAACATGACAACGCCAGGCCTCACACAGCACGTCTCACAACGGCTTTCCTACAGAACAACAACATTAATGTCCTTCTTTGGCCATCGATATCACCGGATTTGAACCCAATTGAGAATCTATGGGACGAGTTGGACCGACGCCTCCGACAGCGACAACCACAGCCCCAGACCCTGCCCGAGCTGGCAGCAGCCTTGCAGGCCGAGTGGGCCACCATCCCCCGGGACGTCATCCGTACTCTGGTTGCTTCAATGGGCAGGCGGTGCCAGGCAGTTGTCAACACACGCGGAGGCCACACCCGGTATTGACTCCAGATGACCTTGACCTTGGTGGTGTGTCCTATCACTTACTCACAATGGACTAGAGTGAATTGTGAACAATCCTGCAACATTTGGTAATTATCGGACTCACCATTCAATAATTAAATCAATTCTCCAAATGTTACGACAATGTGGTTTTGCGTTTCTTCTTTTGAAGAGTATATTATTTAATATGATTAGCAAAAAAAAAAAAAAAAAAAAAAAAAAAATATAAACAAATATATACCGGTATATTTTCCATTCAAAAATATTACCCTGAAAAACAGAACCAGCTGAATTCGTTTCCGTAATTTCCGCAAGATTAGATCCGTGACGTCACGAAGAGAACTCCTTTCGATAGTCGGCGCCATTGTTCATTGGTTCTTGTTAAAATGCGAGTTAATATTTGAAATTAAAAGAAAATCCAATAACATGTTATAAGGCAATTTAGAGTGTGCTCAGGAGTGTGTATATGTGCGTGTTGTTGTTTTGGGAGTAGAGTGGTGGTGGTATGTTTGCTACTCTTCTGTTTGGGATATTTGTAGGGATAACACCAATTACGGGTAAAGTTAGTTGTGGGTTAATATGCACAAGACAAACTTCTATCGCTTTTAATCGGGGGGGGGGGGGGGGCAAAGCATATTGTGGCCCCCCCAGTTTCAGAGCTGGGGGGGGGGCAGTGCCCTCCCCCCTGTCCCCCGTTTCCGACGCCTATGTTTTTACATACTATGAAATGCATTATTAAGTTATTTATTTCTGAGCCGACTGTTTTCACAAATAGTATTTTTGGGTTATTTCCAAAACACTTTTACTCTTCTTTTTTTTACGTTAAAGGGACACGCCCTAGTTGTTAACCATTACGGCGTTGTTTTTCGCTATTAAACCCATTTTTTCACAAATAAAATTGCACTTTACTTACCGTTTATTATTTAGAATATACATTTCCATTCACCTGAAGTGTTTTTTTTGGGTAATCCTGGTAATCCTGGTGTTTGTAATACCACAAAATGCATTTTTCGTAGTTCATAAAATGCCACGGGCCTCTGAGAAAAAACCGTTGAGCAGACAAGGTCTAATCTATTTTTAGAGGGGATATTCCCATTTCAATGTCAGTCGTTGGTATACCACGTGATCGTTATCATTTTGGTTCGGTTTGTTTTCTCGTGCACGGTTCGCGCAATCAACATCCGATTTGTTGTCGTTTGCTTGTTGTTCATTTGTGAGATTTTTCTTCACAGTTCGTGAACATTTTCAGTAACAATAAAGTTCAGACAAGTAAGTATCTCAATACAAAACATTACAAACCCTTAAAACCAATAATTTTGCTAAGTCTTACGATATCTGGAGAGGGGATACAACCAGGACAGAACAGTTGGAACATGTCCAGGAGAGGTGAAAGGAACGCACCCCAAGTCTGTGCGCACTCTGTGAAATTTGTCGTGACGTAGGCATTGATGTGCTTCGAGCGACATCTACTGGTGACATCAGAATACTAACTTTCAAAATTATTTCAAGCAATTGGGACATGGGGATTCCCATGGTATTTATCGATATAAAACCTGCTTTTTCACTCCATTTGATAAAAACGTGATCTAAGTGTGTTACAGGTTTGTAGATTAACCAAATTATAATTTATTTTCGCTGGATGGAACTAGGGCGTGCGGCTTTAAATCAAACTGAAATTATTCACAAAAAAACCCCATCTTTATAGAGGGATGGGACGGACTAAAGTCGTTTTTGTTTATTTCTTAAAATTACCGATATCGGGTCCACTTGACTCGTAGAATTCAAGTGTTATTTATAATCTTTTCTGCTACATCACAAGTACTAGAACATACAGTGTAGCAAAATAATTCGCACGAAAAGATAAAGAACAAACAAGAATAAAAGTTGTAAATTAGTGGTAAGCTATCTTCACGACCATTTTCATCGTCATCTGTCAGGCCGGTGGTTCTTCGGAAGATGTTCCAGGTTCAAACTGATACGTCATTATTTGTTGTGTTGCACAAATATTAGTCCAGTCGTCATTACAACACTATTCATCATCGAAAGAAGAATCGCATGATAATCGAGCTTGGCAGTCGCTGTCGGTTCCACTTTCGTTTCCGGTAGTGTTCTACGGGAGTGATGTTTTAATACTTTTAAGGGGCATTTTCGTAATTATTGATTTACATATCGGTGTAAACTATTATTGCAATGAATTAAGAAGGCATTTAATTGTGGAATTCGACATTTTAGTGTATGGTCTGGAAAAGCATTTTAAGGTGGTGTTCTCCAAAGAACATGCATGTCATGTCATGTCATAGGGTTTTACGTGCACATTCAGAACAAGCTGTTGTAGCGCACGACTGTCGTGGGCACAAGAGCCGGCTCCTCCGTCCATGACAGGAAAGGTGGGGGGAGGGGAGAGGGACCGCCTGCACTGGCAGGTGCAAGGGAGCACCAGCAGCCCGATCAAATCGCTAGCAGGCGGGTGGTGGTGGTGCTGGTGCTATGGAATTTGAATGGAGCAGTTAAATGCCAAAGAGAAAAGGGTGCGCAATTTTGATTGAGGGAATTTGGCGCAATTTTGAACGGTCGGTCAAAAGGTAAATGGCCGAGCTAATATAGGTTTTGATATTAGTGAATCGAGAGTAGCTCGTTCATTTTAGACCTTTACGATGCTGTGGTGTCTCCCTAGGTTGCCCATAGGGCCCTTATAAAGGGCCTGACCGCTTCTGGTCGAGGCATCACCAAGTACCAAGTTATTACCAGCAGCAAGTAATGGTGGGTTTGGGTGGGGGAGGCCGATATTCTTTTGTTCAGCTTCCCCCGGGTGCATTGCAATTGTGTACTCGGAACGGTATTCTTTTGTCCGGTTCCTTATTAGAGTACGTGCTGGACCATTAAATGGGGCGGGTGCATTGTTATCATTAGTCAATGCACCCTATGTACTGATGCAGTGAGCGTGTAGTGTGTGTGTGAATCCTAGTTTTGTGTTACGGTTGTACCTATTGTCTTAAGTCCCTATTCTAGTGAGTTCAACGGTCATTCATGACCACTCATCCCTCTCCGTCCTTGTATAGCATTGAATACAATGACGGAGGGGGAGTTAAACTAGCCTAGCTATCTAATCTGAAGGGTTAAATCCTTATAGTGTAGGTATTGGTTTAAAAGCCTAGTGCTTGGCATACTTAACTTTATTACCAATGCAATAAAACGAAACTAACGGTGGCAAGTAGCTATTGTATACATATACGCACCAATCTAGGTACTTAGTTTGAAGAATTTTGATTCCCGCCCCCTAAATATAGGATTTTAATAGGCTTACTTGGTTTGTCTTCAGGCTATCTGGATAGTTGGGTATCGGTTTTCCTGCATGTCTTTGCTTCTGGAACCCTAGTTGACTTACCTTAGTTAGCTAGGATGGAATGCATCAGTAATAAAAACAACAAAAAAAACAACAACAACATGGTGTGGGTGCAAAGACAAATTCGTGCAGTTTATTTACAGTTAGGTGTAGTGGGGTTCTTGATCCGTGATTGGCTGGATTGGACCAATGAGAGTGCTGCAAAAAAATAGGCCATAATTAGTGGTGTCCTATCTTGGTTGATTATCTAACGATGTTGATTGGCTGTTTAATTAGCCAATTGGGTTACTGCGACTTCGATCCTGTCTTAGTGAGAAAGAAAGAAATAAAAAAAATAAAAAAATAAAATAAAATAAAAAATAATAATAAAAAATAATAAAAAAAATAAAATAAAATGTGTCGTTAGCGGGTAGTGTATGCCAGTTGTCAATCACGAGCTTCAGAACATGAACATATTTACAGTAGAACATGCATGTGGCTACCAGTCTGTTTATACTAATTGTTAAGGTGATGAGCTCAACGAAACATGCAGGTGGATACCAGTCTATTTTAATTAAAATATACTATTTGTTAAGAAGTCTTTGTGTTTTTTGTCATTGTAGGCAATATTACATGTATATCAAATAACATCCGGATGGGTCAAAGTCCGAACGAACCCATTTAATACCAGGGCCGTAGCTAGGATTTTTTGTTTGGGGGGGGGGGGGGGGGGGGCAACTGAGTAGTCTAAAACTCCTTTTGTTTAAGTTTCTATAATGCTTTACGATTTTTTTCGGGAGGGGGGGGGGGGGGCAACTGCTAGCTACGGCCCTGAATACATCAGTAAATATTACCAGCCTTGCCATTGGTGATAAATGTTTGTTGTCCAATCATGGGCGTCAATCTGGCTTTAAAAGTGTGTGTGTGTGGGGGGGGGGGGGGGGGGGGGGGTGGGGTTAGTGTTAGTGTTAGTGTGTGTGTGTGTAAGAGAAAGAGAGAGAGAGAGATAGAGAGAGAGAGAGGGGGGGGGGGGGGGGGGGGGTGTCATGGGCGTTGTCACGGGGATCCTATAATACCCGTAACTGAATGAAACACGATTATCAAAATATCTCTCCTAACTGTATATCTATTAGATCTCTCTGTAACGGGCAGTTATACTCGCGTGTGGCTCGTCTAGGTATGGTCAGAGATACGATCTTATATAAAGTATATATTATTATAGCACGTTTAGTTCACTAGAAAACACAACAAAAACACAATACACTTTGGAATCTGTATTAACCTACGCTGACAAATGTTCAGCCGCAGTAGTTAATTAACAACAACAAATAATAACAACCCAGAACTGATCACTTAATTAGTTAATCTCTAGGTGTCTAGTTTACACAATATGCTAATCACTTCACCGTGACACAACACCCACACGTGTGATAATTGAGAAACGCTTCCAGGGGAACTTAATTAATAAAGGAATTACAACTCTATTCCTAACTGGTTAATTTTTAATTAACCCTTACTACTCATTCAGTAACGTGTGATAATTGAGAAACGCTAACACACACACGTGTGATAATGGAGAAACGCTTCCAGGGGAACTTAATTAATAAAGGAATTACAACTGTATTCCTAACTGGTTAATTTTTAATTAACCTTTAACTACTCATTCGGTAACCGTGTAATACAAAATTAATACTGATACCTATCACAATAAAGACAATAACCTACAGTTTACCTAGGTCCTGTAGGATGACTGGTTAAGCTTTTTATATATATTAGATCAGTGAGTCTACAGTTTACTGCGCCAGATGACCGGCAGCACCGTCTAAATAATATTGGTATAATACAGTATTAAAATATTTAAAGTCACATCAATCACATCAAGGTTATACAACAGAGCAGAAAATATATAATTACCAAGTCCAAACGGACAGCGATCCCTGGAAGCCTTCCTATGTTTCTCCCCGATATCTCTAAAACCCTAGCTATTTATCATAAAAGCCGAATATCGCCTGGGGGTACAAGGCGGTCCTCCCCCTATCAAGTGAATTTCCACAGCGACCAAGACGGCATATCTTTCTCTTAGATGATCAGACTTACTGTCGCCAGTTCGCTAGAGATTCCATGGTCGCGCGGAGGTATTACGTAACTACTGGCCACATGGCCTCCGCACCTGGGCTGGGTGTGTATTGAAAAGTACAGCTCGACGACCGTCGCGCAGAGGTATTACGTAACAAGGTCCACATGGGCTTAAGTGCATATTGAGACTGCACACGGCCCTCTAAAACAATTAATATCGCCACAGCCGAAAACAAAATTAAGAGCATGTTCCGTCACACACCCCCACCTCAAAAAGGATATTTCCTCTACTCTAGGAATAGGGAAATATACTACATTGAAAAAAAAAGTGCGTTAACCGACGCATCCGGGCATTTATAACACATAGTAATAATAAGGTGACTACCAGTAATCACACTGAGTCTCTGAGTCC
>NC_054711.1:23255746-23297747 GCF_016097555.1 Gigantopelta aegis
ACTCTACCACTGAGCTACATCCCTTCCCCTACCACATCATACCACAGTCACCACACTCTACCACTGACCACTACATCCCTTCCCTACCCCTACTGAGCTACATCCCTTCCGTACCACATCATACCACAGTCACACACTCTACCACTGAGCTACATCCCTCTACCACACCACATCATACCCTACCACATCATAGCTCACAGTCACACACTCTACCACTGAGCTACATCCCTTCCCTACCACATCATACCACAGTCACACACTCTACCACTGAGCTACATCCCTCCCCTACCACATCATACCACAGTCACACACTCTACCACTGAGCTACATCCCTTCCCTACCACATCATACCACAGTCACACACTCTACCACTGAGCTACATCCCTCCCCTACCACATCATACCACAGTCACACACTCTACCACTGAGCTACATCCCTCCCCTACCACATCATACCACAGTCACACACTCTACCACTGAGCTACATCCCTTCCCTACCACCATACCACAGTCAAACACTCTACCACTGAGCTACATCCCTTCCCTACCACATCATACCACAGTCACACACTCTACCACTGAGCTACATCCCTCCCCTACCACAGTCACTCTACCACTGAGCTACATCCCTTCCCTACCACATCATCAGTCACACACTCTACCACTGAGCTACATCCCTCCCCTACCACATCATACCACAGTCAAACCTACCACCACATCATATACCACAGTCACACACTCTACCACTGAGCTACATCCCTCCCCTACCACATCATACCACAGTCACACACTCTACCACTGAGCTACATCCCTTCCCTACCACTGACCACATACCCTGAGCCATCCCTTCCCTACCACATCATACCACAGTCAAACACTCTACCACTGAGCTACATCCCTTCCCTACCACATCATACCACAGTCAAACACTCTACCACTGAGCTACATCCCTTCCCTACCACATCATACCACAGTCACACACTCTACCACTGAGCTACATCCCTTCCCTACCACATCATACCACAGTCAAACACTCTACCACTGAGCTACATCCCTTCCCTACCACATCATACCACAGTCACACACTCTACATCCCTGAGCACACATCATACCCCTACCACATCCCTACCACAGTCACACACTCTACCACTGAGCTACATCCCTTCCCTACCACATCATACCACAGTCACACACTCTACCACTGAGCTACATCCCTCCACCCATCTACCACATACCACACACACAGTCACACACTCTACCACTGAGCTACCACCAGTCATACCACACTCTACCACTGAGCTACATCCCTCCCCTACCACATCATACCACAGTCACACACTCTACCACTGAGCTACATCCCTCCCCTACCACATCATACCACAGTCACACACTCTACCACTGAGCTACATCCCTCCCCTACCACATCATACCACAGTCAAACACTCTACCACTGAGCTACATCCCTCCCCTACCACATCATACCACAGTCAAACACTCTACCACTGAGCTACATCCCTCCCCTACCACATCATACCACAGTCAAACACTCTACCACTGAGCTACATCCCTCCCCTACCACATCATACCACAGTCAAACATTCTACCACTGAGCTACATCCCTTCCCTACCACATCATACCACAGTCACACACTCTACCACTGAGCTACATCCCTTCCCTTCCACATCATACCACAGTCAACCACTCTACCACTGAGCTACATCCCTCCCCTACCACATCATACCACAGTCAAACATTCTACCACTGAGCTACATCCCTTCCCTTCCACATCATACCACAGTCAACCACTCTACCACTGAGCTACATCCCTCCCCTACCACATCATACCACAGTCAAACACTCTACCACTGAGCTACATCCCTTCCCTACCACATCATACCACAGTCACACACTCTACCACTGAGCTACATCCCTCCACTACCACATCATACCACAGTCACACACACTACCACAGTCACACACTCTACCACTGAGCTACATCCCTCCCCTACCACATCATACCACAGTCACACACTCTACCACTGAGCTACATCCCTCCACTACCACATCATACCACAGTCAAACACTCTACCACTGAGCTACATCCCTCCCCTACCACATCATATCACAGTCAAACATTCTACCACTGAGCTACATCCCTCCCCTACCACATCATACCACAGTCAAACACTCTACCACTGAGCTACATCCCTCCCCTACCACATCATACCACAGTCAAACACTCTACCACTGAGCTACATCCCTTCCCTTCCACATCATACCACAGTCACACACTCTACCACTGAGCTACATCCCTTCCCTACCACATCATACCACAGTCACACACTCTACCACTGAGCTACATCCCTCCCCTACCACATCATACCACAGTCACACACTCTACCACTGAGCTACATCCCTCCCCTACCACATCATACCACAGTCACACACTCTACCACTGAGCTACATCCCTCCCCTACCACATCATACCACAGTCAAACACTCTACCACTGAGCTACATCCCACCCCTACCACGTCATACTACATCCCTCCCCTACCACATCATACCACACTCTACCACTGAGCTACATCCCTTCCCTACCACATCATACCACAGTCACACACTCTACCACTGAGCTACATCCCTTCCCTACCACATCATACCACAGTCACACACTCTACCACTGAGCTACATCCCTCCCCTACCACATCATATCACAGTCAAACACTCTACCACTGAGCTACATCCCTACCCTACCACATCATACCACAGTCAAACACTCTACCACTGAGCTACATCCCTTCCCTACCACATCATATCACAGTCAAACACTCTACCACTGAGCTATCCCTCCCCTACCACATCATACCACCGTCAACCACTCTACCATTGATCTACATCCCTTCCCTACCACATCATACCAGCCACCCACTCTACCACATATCTACATCCCTCCCCTACCACATCATACCACAGTTAAACACTATACCACTGAGCTGCATTCCACCCCTACCACGTCACACACTCTACCACTGAGCTACATCCCTTCCCTACCACATCATACCACAGTCACACACTCTACCACTGAGCTACATCCCTCCCCTACATCATATCACACACTCTACCACATCACTACTCCCCTTCACCCACTCTACCACTGAGCTACATCCCTCCCCTACCACATCATACCACAGTCAAACACTCTACCACTGAGCTACATCCCTCCCCTACCACATCATACCACAGTCACACACTCTACCACTGAGCTACATCCCTCCCCTACCACATCATACCACAGTCACACACTCTACCACTGAGCTACATCCCTCCCCTACCACATCATACCACAGTCACACACTCTACCACTGAGCTACATCCCTCCCCTACCACATCATATCACAGTCAAACACTCTACCACTGAGCTACATCCCTCCCCTACCACATCATATCACAGTTAAACATTCTACCACTGAGCTACATCCCTCCCCTACCACATCATATCACAGTCAAACACTCTACCACTGAGCTACATCCCTCCCCTACCACATCATATCACAGTCAAACACTCTACCACTGAGCTACATCCCTCCCCTACCACATCATACCACAGTCACACACTCTACCACTGAGCTACATTCCTCCCCTACGACATCATGTCACAGTCACACACTCTACCACTGAGCTACATTCCTCCCCTACGACATCATATCACAGTCACACACTCTACCACTGAGCTACATTCCTCCCCTACGACATCATGTCACAGTCACACACTCTACCACTGAGCTACATACCACAGTCACACACTCTCCTACCCCTACCACATCATATCACAGTCACACACTCTACCACTGAGCTACATCCCTCCCCTACGACATCATATCACAGTCAAACACTCTACCACTGAGCTACATCCCTCCCCTACCACATCATATCACAGTCAAACACTCTACCACTGAGCTACATCCCTCCCCTACCACATCATATCACAGTTAAACAATCTACCACTGAGCTACATCCCTCCCCTACCACATCATATCACAGTTAAACATTCTACCACTGAGCTACATCCCTCCCCTAAGGAGTAAGGAAATGCTTATGTTTGTAACCTTAGTATTACACATCATGGCGACTGAATATGACACGTTTCACTAAGGTCCTTGAAAGCCCTAGTACCATTAGCATCCTGGTTCGATACAGACTGTTACATGAAGCCATTACAGTGTTATTAAATAGCAGCCTACGAAAAGCAGTCCATAAAAATCCACCTGCTAAAAGCACTTTTACAAATCACAGGTAATTTTTTCAAGAGACAAACATGTATATACGATCATCTCGCCTGCTATTTAACCAAAGCTAAACTCGGCCATTCTGTTATATTTTACTTTCATAATGCTAAACAATACATCTCAGAGGTCCTAATTCCACATTAGGGCCTCCGCAAGTCCAACATATTGGATTCCAGTATTCGAGGGTCAAATTCGACTCGGACCCCAGTACCCGATACTTTAATTAGATGATAATGATACTAAACAAATTAAGTAAAATAGTATTATGCATCGTAATTTCAGAGCTGAACATGGATACTGAATCATGTCATTGTATTGCATTCCACACATTCAATTTTGTTTTCCCTTCATGTCTCATAGTCCTATAATGTAACTGGTGGCAAGCATATGGCAAAATGATGTAAACAAATAAGTGCTCTTCCCTTCACGGGTACTCAGTCAAGTGAATGGACTCAAGTCTTGCTGAACTCGGCCCATACTCGAGTACTTCACTACCCATGGAGAACATATTTGACATACACACTGACCCAAATGACCCAACTTCCAAATTCGATCCGTGCACCCCCCCCCCCCATTCTATATAAGCATATGGAGGGGGGGGGGGGTCCCCCCTGCCCCCTTAGTGCTGGAGCAAATCCACTAATTTGGGCAAATATCATAGGGATATTCGGGCAAAATGTGTTAACCTTAGACCTTTTAACTATATATTTCCATCATTTTACCTGCAAAATTAGTTGTAATACATGTAAAGGTGTAGTGATTTGTTTGTAACACTATGTAGCTATGTGGCAGTCATGTTAATAGGAAAACATGTTGTTACCCAGATTCGGGCATTTTTGTTTAATATGGGCAAAAAGCAGCCTATACCCCTAAAATAAATGGGAGCCTTATATTAACCAAGTCTTATATTAACCAAGCGTTTCTTACACTTTTTTTCAGGTCAGCCTATGTATATTTAATGATGGGATGGTGTGGGAAAGGGGCATAGCGTTAGTTAGAATATTCAACATCTACTAACCAGGTGTTTCCGTGGAAGACTTCTTTCCGTCATCTGTAAATAATAATAATAATAATAATAATAATAATAATAATAATAATAATAATAATAACAATAATAATGATAATAATAATAAATAAGAAAGTGAAAGCAGCGATGAGATGAGATGTCATTTTATAACTAACTAAAACTTGTTTTATTTAACGACATCACTAGAGCACATAATTCTGCCACACAGCGGTATTCTGGAAATATGCTATTTTGAATTTCAGGATTCTCGAGAATTTATAAACAGACTTTTAGTAGAATGGTGAGGGCCACTTTTTTTCTTCAGATAAATGACTCCAAAAGTCATACGGCTATATTATAGCTCATTTAAAAGCTTATTATGTCTAGTTTATCATAGAATCTGTTGTGATGGCCAACTTTGGTTACGTTTGTATTTTGAAAATGACACCACGCGACCCCAGTACATTTTTGTTACAAAACCCCATACTTGCATATAAATAGCTATATCTCGTACTAATTTTCTTTTCTGAAAAATTAACCCAAACGTCACATGGCTACTTCGTAGTTCATTTGATAGCTTATTACCAGCCTCGGTGGTTTGGTACCGGCTCCCACCCGGAGCGAGTTTTAACGACTCAGGTGTGAGACCACTACACCCTCTTCTCTCTCACTAGCCACTAACAACTAACCAACTGTCCTGGTCAGACAGCCCAGATAGCTAAGGTATGTGTCCAGGACAGCGTGCTTGAATCTTAATTCAATATAAGCACAAAAATAGGTTGAAATGAAATAAAAATAAATGACAGCTCGTTTATTGTAAGCCATGGTGATGTTGCCAAAATCTTCAAATATATTAATAGGCTGGTATAGCTTCAAATAGTGTTCCAACTGTGCACTTTATTTCAAAACATCACGGGGGTGGTTATAAAACGTCAGATTTGGCACTATGTATTAGCTGATTGACTCCATACGTGGACATGAACACCGTTTGTCATTTAATTTTGATGGCTCGATCATAATATATAGGATTTCAGGTCAAGCAGACGTTGAAAATCATATCTATCTATCTATCTCTCTCTCTCTCTCTCTCTCTCTCTCTCTCTCTCTCTCTCTCTCTCTCTCTCTCTCTCTCTCTCTCTCTCTCTCTCTCTCTCTCTCTCTCTCTCTCTCTCTCTCTCTCTCTCTCTCTCTGTGTGTGTGTGTGTGTGTATGCGTGTATGTATGTATGTATGTGTGTGCGTGTGTGTGCGTGTGTATGTATGTGTGTATATATATATACTGACACACAATGAAAACGCAAAACAGATATTTTTCAATATTTTGTTGTCATTAATGAAAAATATATTTATTGGACTTAAAATAACAATTTATGAGAGGAAGCCATTGATTGGTACTTTTGTCTGGGTTTTAATCCTGGTTTTCTTCTCGTTACACATACAATAGCAGAAACACACAAAATGGTGTGAAATGCGTTCACTACATGCTCAGTCATGCTGCATGCAATGCACGTGAAATGCCAGTATGTGGACACATAAAAGTCACGTAACGGTGTCATATTCCTCGTCACATTAAGAAAAAAAAAGAAAAAAATGTTTTATTTAACGACACACTCAACACATTTTATTTACGGTTATATGGCGTCAGACATATGGTTAAGGACCACACAGATTTTTGAGAGGAAACCCGCTGTCGCCACTACATGGGCTACTCTTCCGATTAGCAGGAAGGGATCTTTTATTTGCGCTTCCCACAGACAGGATAGCACAAACCATGGCCTTTGTTGAACCAGTTATGGATCACTGGTCAGTGCAAGTGGTTTACACCTACCCATTGAGCCTTGCGGAGCACTTACTCAGGGTTTGGAGTCGGTATCTGGATTAAAAATTCCATGCCTCGACTGGGATCCGAACCCAGTACCTACCAGCCTGTAGACCGATGGCCTGCCACGACGCCACCGAGGCTGGTCGTCGTCACATTAAGAATGCCACGACTTAGAAAAAAACAAAGGGAGCGATCGTTGGGCATGGTTCAAGAGGGTATTTCGCAAAGCCAAGTTCCTAGGACCTTCAGAGTCCGACTTGTTGAATGTCATCAACAGACCGGGATTGTCTGTGATCGACCTTGACCTCAACGTCCCGTTACGACCCCACGCCAAGATCAGCAGATTCGACGACACCACCTCCGTGACCGGTTCAGAACTGTGACGATGACAGCAAGCAACACGATAGGACGTCGTAGAAGGCCTATCCATCCGATGACAGTCATCCGTCGACTCGACTCAGATGCAGACGCCCGTACAACGGTAACATGATGACATCGCGACATCGTGCTGCGAGACTACAGTTTGCTCTCCAGAATGGTAATCACCCATCAGTTTTTTACCGGAGCATTGTTTTCTCAGATGAGTCCCGTTTCTCTATCTCCTTTGCCGATGGAAGATCACGTGTGTACAGGAGACTCCATGAACGGTACGCTGACGGATGTGTTAGGGAACGTGATCGGTTTGGCGGCGGTTGTCTGATGGTATGGGGGGCAATCAACTGTGATTTCAGAAGTGATCTCATCATTGTCCACGATGCCCTTACAGCCCTGCGTTATGTTGACGTTATTCTAAAACCAGTTCTCCAGCCACTTTTGTGCCGTCACCGAAGACCAGGAGGTCCCCTTCTGTTTCAACAAGACAATGCCCATCCACATACTGCAAGAATTACCCAGGCATTCTTGCAACAAGCCGGTATCACCGTTATAAACTGGCCCACCGTTTCACTGGATTTGAACCCAATCCCACATGTGGGATGAGTTAAGACGTCGTGTACGTCACTGCCAGCCACCACCGGGTAATGTCGCTGAGCTTGCACAGGCGTTGCAGGAGGAGTGGAGGAACATTCCTGTGGATTATTTGAGATGTTTGTGCCAATCCTTTCCCCGTCGTTTTCACGCGTGCTCACGGGCCAATGGTGGACACACCAGATACTGACGTTGATATGTGTGTGTGTGTGTGTGTGTGTGTGTGTGTGTGTGTGTGTGTGTGTGTGTTTTAACTTTTCGATTACGAATGCAACTCGATTACTGATGATAACTGGCCATGTTTCCATATCAATGTATCTCATGAATACCAGTTATTAATATCATATTACATTATCCATCAATTCATTAATAGTTTGTCGTTATTTGCAATGAAAAGTTGTTTTTGCGTTTTCATTGTGTTTCAGTATATATATATATATATATATATATATATATATATATATATATATATATATATATTAGTCTACGTATCTGCCAAGTTTTACATTTTCATCACAAAATTCAGAATTGTTACAATATATGAACTATGCCAACCTACTAAAATATCTTAAAAGGAGAGTAAACTAAAACACGAAGCTTATGTGTTGGAAAGATGCATACCCGGACCACCAATACATACTGACACTTTAACAAATGAAAAACGCGTAAATTTAGTGTTAATAAAAAACAAAAAACACGTGATTATTCCTGCTAACTGGGGGCAACCATTTTATTTTATTTTCGAGGCGTTCGCTACAGCTTGCTTAGGGTGAAGTGACGTCAGCTCCTGACCAACTCCTGTATGCACAGTGTAAACAAAAGCAGTAATTTTCGACAAGGCGCTTCTCTTTGATCAACCTGACTTGTAAACCAACATAAACAACATGAGAATATAATAAACTATTTAACTAAATATATTTCAAGTTACATTAATGGAACAAATTGGGGTTATAGTATGTTTCTCTGTTACATAATACAAAGGAAAAATATACACTATTAGGACGACAACCCACGATACCCAAGTGATAATTTTCTTTTCTTTGGGACTTTGTAATTGGTCAGTTCTGTGGTTTTAGATGGGAAAGTCTAATTAATCAATAGTTTAAAAAACTATTTACAGTAATAAACCATGTCCATTTCCGTTTGAGGGGCGACAGGTAATATTATACAATACCGGTATGTATTTTTGTGTCTAGACGGCGTCAATTAATTGGCTCATCTAGTTACCAATCAAATACACACCTGCCAATCAGGAATCACAGGTAGAGAATAGACCCATTAACTAAGAAAATCTCTGTGTATCATTTCAGTACGTAGGTTAATGCATGGACAAAACATGGTATAATTATTTCGACTTGTGTAGCCACTTTGACAATAGTGGTTTATTTTGTATTGAAAAATAATATATACTTATTGCTGGCTTACTGGGATGTATATTAGTACAGAACATTGCAATGCATGACTATTTTATCATCCTGCAAAAACCAGGTAGATTTGTTTGTCTAGTTCTAAGACTCATTCCTGACGTTACGCGTTAAGTATTACGTAACCACCAGCTCGCCAGAGGGCGTATTCACTGGAATGGAACAAAATGGCTGCGCCCGTTATATCTAATAGCCGTCACATTCAACCGTTTTATTAATTAGATATAATAATATACTTGTTGATATTAAGCAATAATGTGCATTATATATCGTTGTATATGCATACCAGTCCAATAGCCTTGCGGTTTTATCGGCTGGGTCACGTGACCTAACATTCCCAAAATTATGACACCTTCTGCCTGGTAGGCCAGGGCTTATAATAAATAACCGGCCTCGGTGCTGTCGTGATTAAACCATCGAACGTAAGGTTGGTAGGTACAGGGTTAGCAGCCCGGTACCGGATATGAGCATAAAAATAAGTTGAAATGAAATATAATAATTTAGATGTTATAAACTATCAAGTCAACTTAAGATGTAGTCGTGTGACATTTGGGTCCAGTTTCCAGAAAAGAAAACTGAAAAAAGTCATAATAAATTAGATGTTATAAACTATCAAGTTGACTTAAGATGTAGCCGTGTGACATTTGGGCCCAGATTTTAGAAAAGAAAACTGAAAAAGTTGTACACTTTTAATGTTAAATAAATTTGCTTTTCATAAATATGATAACTAAAACAAAATTATATTTAGAAAATATATAATTTTTATGATTATTAGAATTAAAAGGTTATTAACCATCATTTTAAAACTTTCTGATCATAAAATGATGACATTAAGATGTATAGCTGTTTATATGCATACGCTGTGACGAGACACGGGGCAGGGGAGGAGGAGGGCAACTGCCCCCCTAGTGCTCAAATTCGAGCAAACATTATACAAATATTCTGGCAAAACGTGCTAACATGAGACCTTTTCACCATGTATCTGTGTGTATTTCCATCATTCCACCCTCAAAATTAGTTATAATCCATATAAAAATGTGCAGTGATTCGTTTGCAACCCTATATAGCGGCTTGGTGGTAATGCTATATGAATAAATGTTGTTATGCACATTCGGGCATGTTCGTTTAAAGCCTCCCCCCCCCCCCCCCCCTTACAAAAATGGGAACCCGTACGCCTATGTTTATATTGAAATAAGTTGGTTCTTTGGTGTGTGTGTGGGGGTGGGGGGGAGTATATATAAATACTCTGGGGTCAAGTGACGTCGTTTTCAACAAAAAAAATAACGTGACCATATTTGTCCATCACATCAGGGCTATTATGTTAAGGAAGGAATGTTTTATTTAATGACGCATGGAATACAGTTTAATTCCTGTTAGATGGCGTCAGACATATGATTAAGAACCACACAAATAATTAGAGAGGAAACCTGCTACTGCCATGCAATGAGCTAGTGTTTCCAATTAACAGCAAGGACTCATTTATATGACTGAATTACATGAATTAAAGACATCTTAAACACCTCTATCACAGTGAGGGGTGGACGTAATGAGCTAGTGTTTCCGATTAACAGCAAGGACTCATTTATATGAATGAATTACATGAATTAAAGACATCTTAAACACCTCTATCACAGTGAGGGGTGGACGTAGCCTTGTGGTAAAGCACTTGGCTGATATGCACGGTCGGTCTGGGATCGATCCCAGTTGGTGGGCCCATTGGGCCATTTCTCGTTCCAGCCAGTGCACCACGACTGGTATATCAAAGGCCGTGACAGGTGCTATCCTGTCTGTGGGGCGGTGCATATAAAAGGTCCCTTGCTATTAAGACTATATATGTCAAAACTACCAAATGTTTGACATCCAATAGCCGATGATGAATAATCAATGTGCTCTAGTGATGTCCTTAAACAAGATAAGCTTCTTCGTATCACAGTGATGACATTTTAAGTCAGATTTAAGACAACTTTCTATAAGCTAGCAGCTGAGCAAAAGGTTTCAAGTAAAATGTTCCTCACATGTAACTCTCATGTGTGTCAGGCCTTACCATCTGGGCAAAATGTACCATGTGGGCAGAACGTACCATGTGGGCAGAACATAGCGTCTGGGCAGAACATAGCGTCTGGGCAGAACGTACCATGTGGGCAGAACTTACTATCTGGGCAGAACTTACCAGCTGGGCAGAACATACCATCTGAGCAGAACATACCATCTGAACCATCTGGGCAGAACATACCATCTGGGCAGAACTTACCATCTGAACCATCTAGGCAGAACTTACCATCTGAACCATCTGGGCAGAACATACCATCTGGGAAAAACGTACCATCTGGGCAGAACTTACCATCTGAACCATCTGAGCAGAACGTACCATCTGGGCAAAACGTACCATCTGGGCAGAACTTACCATCTGGGCAGAACTTACCATCTGGGCAATACTTACCATCTGAGCAGAACTTACCATCTGGGCAGAACATACCATCTGGGTACAACTTACCATCTGAGCAGACTTACCATGAGGAGAACTTACCATCTGGGCAAAACGTACCATCTAAACAAAACTTACTATCTGGGTACAACTCACCATCTGGGCAGAACTTGGCAAATTCATCTCTCATGTCAGTCAGCGACTTTTGCTCACTTTGAGTTGCTATGGCCTGACAGGGTTTGATATTTTTCAGCATACAATTCATCGTTGTAAAGTACTGCCTGAAAGAATAACAGAAGAGATGGGTATTACATGTATGGCATTCACCTTAGAAATTTTATTTATGGAATCAAAATAACTAACACACTTTCCCATTTTCCAAGAATCAAACGTGCACACTTTTGTTGTTGTTGTTTTATTTGTTTGTGCTTTTTTTTTGGGGGGGTGGGGGGGTGGGTGGCGGGGTGGCGGGGTGGCGGGGATAGGATTTGGTAAAACACAGATTTTTAACTTTATTTGGGGATGCTGAATCCAAAAACAAAATATGTTGGCCATCAAAAATATTATGTTTTATGATTCAAAATGTTCGAAAACAAATTGCCGGCAAATAGTTTAATTAATAACCATTTAATTGATATCCCTAACCGACCCCGGTGGCGTCGTGGTTAGGCCATCGGTCTACAGGCTGGTAGGTACTGGGTTCGGATCCCAGTCGAGGCACGGGATTTTTAATCCAGATACCGACTCCAAACCCTGAGTGAGTACTCCGCAAGGCTCAACGGGTAGGTGTAAACCACTTGCACCAACCTGTGATCCATAATTGGTTCAACAAAGGCCATGGTTTGTGCTATCCTGCCTGTGGGAAGCGCAAATAAAAGATCCCTTGCTGCTAATCAGAAAGAGTAGCACATCAAGTGGCGACAGAGGGTTTCCTCTCAAAATCTGTGTGGTCCTTAACCATACATGTATATCTGACGCCATATAACCATAAATTAAATGTGTTGAGTGCGTCGTTAAAGCATTTCTTTCTTTGATATCCCAACGATTTTATAGGATTTGTTTTGGCATTAGCATGCATGTATACATTTAAGTTATAAAAAAACTATGTTAAAAATCAGAAAATTTTGTTTTATGATCCATGATGGTAAAAAATACACAAGGTGGCTAAATAAAAATGGCGGCCATTTGTCATACAATTTAAAAAATTGACATTAAAGTCTTATGAATGGAATTATTAGCTGTTATAAATGCGAGAAAGTATCTATCTGTCTTAAGCTGATTAACAAAACTAATTCATGATCATGGCCATATATCTGCACAATGCAGAGTTCAATGTGCGTTTTGCAAAATAGTGCTTGATTTTAGGAATCTTAATCTAGTGCCTCCTTTATAGGACAGCCACTCCCGAGGTGATTCTTTACTGGTGATTTATTGATCACTCGTGCACCGCCACAAAGTGGACTGCCACTCCCAGACGAGTTACTCTAAATCAAAACTGGCATCGGACAGAACTCATTATAATAAGTACAGTAGTGATGGCATGCACCCATAAGTTACTGTAAGAACAGTGAAGATACTGAAAGTTGAGCATATCCTGCCCCATCGGTGGCACCCATTATGAGTATTTCCACCACAGCTATCAAGTACGTCCCTTCAAAGAAAGTAACAAAACATACCACACATATAAAATTAGTTCACCATATAAAATGATGCATGATGGCGCCAAATCATAATGATTTGCATTGGGAGAAAGGTAACTTTCAACATTTAGTCTGTTTAATAATACATTACTGTACATTTGATTTATTACCTCAAATATATCTTTACTAAAAGGGTTATTTAACAAAATCAACACAAAAGTGTGTTTTGTTTAATGACGCCACTAGAACACATTGATTTATTAATCATCGGCTATTGGATGTCAAACATATGGCAATTTTGACACAGACACAGAGAGGAAACCTGCTACATGTTTCCATTAGTAGCAAAGAATCTTTTATATGCACCATCCCACAGACAGGATAGCACATACGACGGCCTTTGATATACCAGTCGTGGTGCATTGGCTGTAACGAATAATAGCCCAATGGGCCCACCGACGGGGATCGATCCCAATCCGACCGCACATCAAGCAAGCGCTTTACCACTGGGACAGAGAATGAAGGGTCATGCCACTAGTTCTGGCATGTTTTCATGATTTTGCTGATTCTGGGAATTTGAATATAAACCAGGATTCAAAATAAAGCCTTGCGGGAGTATATGTGTTAGTTAAAGGGGAGAGGTACGGAAACAACAAGAGACAGAGAGAGAGGGGTATGGAAAGAATAAGAGACAGAGAGAAGCATAGTGGGCGAGAGAGGAAACGAAACTGAGATAAACGGAAATCGAAAGAGACATACAGACAGACATATTGTCAAAACTTTCTTTGAACTCTGTCTTTGCAGATATACAAGTATTGAAGCGTTATTAATAATATATAGATACACAATTTGCAAACCTACCGACAAACCACTTCAGCATAGCTCAAGTTTGTAAGGTTACTGGTGTAGATTTTAACTTGACACGCTGCATGAGTCGGGCAGGTACTAAGAATTAGTAGCAGTTGGGAAAGTTGTGGCATAACTGGAAATAAACAACAAACTTGAAAGGTATATATGGAGTCAAACGTCGGTATTACGACTTCTGCTTTCTCGTTAGCCAGGGACATCTGGACATCGTGAAATGGTCCCAGTGTCCACTGTTTCTAAAACTTACGTTTATCATGACCCACCGGTATATTAAGCTGTTTAGATCATAGTCCAATATACCTGCAGTCAACTTGGTCGATATCCGTTGGTGGGCCCATTAGGCTATTTCTCGTCCCAGCCAGTATACCACAACTGGTATATCAAAGACCGTAGTATGATTAATATATCAATGTGCTCTAGTGTTGTCGTTAAACTTGTTTTAAAGTAGGCCACTGCCTTTGATGTACCAGTCAATGAGATCGAGCATAGAGACCGAGAGAGAGAGACAGACAGACAGACAGACAGACATACAGACAGACAACCCAGAAAAACTAAATAAAACAAAACAAGAGAAACAGACAAAACCAGGTGACAAACTATCCATGGAACAAATCCTAGTTAAACTCACTTCCGCACATTTTCGATGCTGCTTTGACAAGGTTCGACAAAGAGTACGGGCCTTGAGGTTTTCCACATTGTTTCAGCTTCGAGTCTTGACACGTCAGTTGAAGTGCTGTTCTGAAATATAGGCATCCATTGTATCTACACTGTATAGGATCGAGTCGTTAAAACATTTCCAAAATGGTTCTGAAACGTTTTAAGACGCTGATTGGAACACAGCTTCAAAATGCTAACTGATAAGCACAATCTCACATGCGTGTATGATTTAGGCACTCTTGAGGACCATATATATGTATATGTCAATATGTGGTAATCACGTGGGATCATTTCCCCTAATCACTATATCTTTCTTGACGATAGGGTTTCCACAATAAAATTCCGGAGTAACTTGTTGAATGATGCCCAGGAAGCATCCAATGATACAGGTATCACTTTTCAAATATTGACACGTCTTAAACGATATCAGTTGCATTTGTAACAGGAATCTCATCACATCAACGATGATACTGTCCTATTTTTTCCATTGGGCAGGTGACAAATAACCTTTCATTTAAATTCCCATCCAAAACAGATATAGTGATTAGTGGAACTGTCTGTTTAAAGGAATCCAATGTAGAACCATGTATGGCCGTATTGAACAACACTAATTCCATGGTATAACATATTGACATAGATATTGAAGAAGGAGATGTAAGACCCATTCCTCATGCCTTCTGTGTAGTTAACTGCAGCTCAAACAGTGTAGTGTTACTATCCAATGACACCCATGTCCTTGTGTGAGCCTTATATTATTGGGCAGACCTTTAATATTATGTATTGAAAGAACTTTGCTGGGAGTACAACCAGGTACATTCCTGTCCATGCCTTATCAAGTCCTCACTTCATTTAACTGGCTGTGAGATTATTTGCAAAGTATGCTCAACATTATACTTACTTGAAGAAACACTAGTGCAGTAGTACAGTATACTCACGTGAAGAAACACTAGTACAACAGTACAGAATACTCACTTGAAGAAAACCTAGTGCAGTAGTACAGTATACTCACGTGAAGAAACACTAGTACAACAGTACAGTATACTCATGTGAAAAAACACACACTAGTTCAACAGTACAGTATACTCACGTGAAGACACACTGGTACAACAGTACAGTATACTTACGTGAAGAAACACTAGTACAACAGTACAGTATACTCATGTGCAGAAACACTAGTACAACGGTACAATATACTCACGTGAAGAGACACTAGTACAACAGTACAGTATACTCACGTGAAGAGACACTAGTACAACAGTACAGTATACTCACGTGAAGAAACACTAGTACAACAGTACAGTATACTCACGTGAAGAAACACTAGTACAACAGTACAGTATGCTCATGTGAAGAAACACTAGTACAACAGTACAGTATATTCACGTGAAGACACACTAGTAGGCCTACAACAGTACAGTATACTCACGTGAAGAAAGAGACACTAGTACAACAGTACAGTATACTCACGTGAAGAGACACTGGTACAGCAGTACAGTATACTCACGTGAAGAAAGAAAGGAATGTTTTATTTAACGACGCACTCAACACATTTTATTTACGGTTATATGGCGTCAGACATATGGTTAAGGACCACACAGTTTTTTTAGAGGAAACCCGCTGTCGCCACATAGGCTACTCTTTTACGACAGGCAGCAAGGGATCTTTTATTTGCGCTTCCCACAGGCAGGATAGCACAAACCATGGCCTTTGTTGAACCATTTATGGATCACTGGTCGGTGCAAGTGGTTTACACCTACCCACTGAGCCTTGCGGAGCACTCACTCAGGGTTTGGAGTCGGTATCTGGTACCCAGTACCTACCAGCCTGTAGACCGATGGCCTGCCACGACGCCACCGAGGCCGGTACTCACGTGAAGAGACACTAGTACAACAGTACAGTATACTCACGTGAAGAGACACTAGTACAACAGTACAGTATACCCATGTGAACAGACACTAGTGCAGCAGTACAGTATACCCACGTGAACAGACACTAGTGCAGCAGTACAGTATACCCACGTGAACAGACACTAGTGCAGCAGTACAGTATACCCACGTGAACAGACACTAGTGCAGCAGTACAGTATACCCACGTGAACAGACACTAGTGCAGCAGTACAGTATACCCACGTGAACAGACACTAGTGCAGCAGTACAGTATACCCACGTGAACAGACACTAGTGCAGCAGTACAGTATACCCACGTGAAGAGACACTAGTGCAACAGTACAGTATACCCACGTGAAGAGTCACTGGCACAGCAGTACAGTATACCCACGTGAAGAGTCACTGGCACAGCAGTACAGTATACCCACGTGAAGAGACACTGGCACAGCAGTACAGTATACCCACGTGAAGAGACACTGGCACAGCAGTACAGTATACCCACGTGAAGAGACACTGGCACAGCAGTACAGTATATCCACGTGAAGAGTCACTGGCACAGCAGTACAGTATACCCACGTGAAGAGACACTGGCACAGCAGTACAGTATAACCACGTGAAGAGACACTGGCACAGCAGTACAGTATACCCACGTGAAGAGACACTGGCACAGCAGTACAGTATACCCACGTGAAGAGACACTGGCACAGCAGTACAGTATAACCACGTGAAGAGACACTGGCACAGCAGTACAGTATACCCACGTGAAGAGACACTGGCACAGCAGTACAGTATACCCACGTGAAGAGACACTAGTACAACAGTACAGTATACTCACGTGAAGAGACACTAGTAGGCCTACAACAGTACAGTATACTCACGTGAAGAAAGAGACACTAGTACAACAGTACAGTATACTCACATGAAGACACTAGTACAACAATACAGTATACTCACGTGAATAGACATTAGTACTGCACTAATCAAAAACAGCAATGGGGGTAGGGGCAGCTAATATATTACTTTGATTTTTCAGTGGGGGGGGGGGGGGTGATGCATTATCTTCAGAGTTGGAAGCCAGTACCCCGTACACCCACCCCGACTTCTAAGGCCCATGATATTAAATTAACAAACATACAGAAATATGGGGGTGGTTGAATGTTTATGGAGGGTGTTGTTTTTTCTTTCTTCCTTTTTTACCCCAAATAAAAATTTGAGAGCCTTTTTTTAAAATATACAGCTCATTATTTCTCGAAATAGCTATCTTTATGTTAGTTTGAATTGCTTTTCTTTTTTTTTACTTTTTTTTAAGTAACCCATCAATTCCCTACACCCAACAATTTCATAATTTCCGCCAAGTTGTTGATTTCAGTGTCGTGTTAAATGCTTGTGATTTCTGCTTGTAATGTACCTAGGCTAAGAATGCTGACTTCACTGTATATTCCATTTATATATTAAATAAAAAAATAAATAAAAAAAACCCCAAAAAGAACAAAAAAACAACAACAGTCTTACAAATCTATATCTAACAAATATGATTATTGTAAACTAATTTTATTCAGTGTACGTTTAACCGCAATTTGTATAAATACTGCATGCTCATTTTCCCCGCGATCGCGATCTGCATGCGTGCTTTCGACCATGGGTACGAAATTAACAAAGACAAAGAAATAACCGAAACTGCAGTTACGTGCGATTGCGAATAATTTTTACATGCTCATATACCACTAGAGTTTCGAGCATGTCCGTCTCGGGGCCTGTCTCTGGATAGCCAGGGGCTTGTCCCGGGACAAAAAAAATTAAGCGGACAATTTTGAAATTTACATCCAAAAATTAAATAGTGGGCCTTTAAAATTTTGATGCGCATCTCTAATTAATATAATTAATAAATAAAATTCTACTCATTAAATTTGGTCGCTAGATTAGATCGGGTGGTCAAAAAGAAATTAGATAAGATCGGTGGCCTGACTCGGGATGGAGGAGGGGGGGGGGGGTAGGGGTAGATTTGAAAGTGGGCAGAATTTTGAAAATATCAGTTAGTAAAAAACGTTAATAGAATTTAAAAAAAAAAAAAAGTTACAAGCCAAAAATAAAAAGAATTGACTGCTCGGTCAAATATTTATATAATTTGGAGCATTTTAGGACAGTCCAACAATAAATAAGAGAAAGAAGAGAGGATCGGACTATTTAATAATATTAAAAAAAGAAAGTAATTGCGACATAAACTTTTGTACGAAGGTCTAAAAGTTTAAAGTCCGATCTATATGTCCACTTGAGTGGCCTCGTTAAGGCCGTTAGGGTGCACAGCTTGTAGGGACGAGATGGGTTGCATCCCGTCAAGAAAACCGCTAGGTTGACAGTCAATAGACGTTGAAGGTGTAGTGCTGTGCTGAAATACAGATCTTGAGAAGCCAGATCCGTCTGAACGAGAGAGAGAATCAGACTAGGGTATAGTCCAGTCGTCATGGGTTGGTATAGTGGTGCGGACGGGCCCGACTCCGGAGGATACGAGATGATATCACAATAAAATAAAGTAAAGTCTAGAAAAGAGTAGTAGGGGCCGACCCCGCTTCAGTTAGGTGGACAACTATTGTTTTTCTAGAAATTTACATCAAGATTTACTACCTGTGTAATCGTATTGTTTAATGTCCGCAACGATGTCTCTTGACACGTGCGTGTCAGCCGACTCTGAAGCGTGACGTATATTTGTGCCGAGAGCTATCCTCAGTTCAGCCAAAGAACGTTCTTCCTAACGTTCGCGAACTATTTGATTGGTGTCCGTCGTGTCCATTTGGTTTAACGTGAAGCACACAAACCAGACTAGCGAACGTTTTGTTTTCGCTCGGTCTGGCTGAACTCAGCCCTTTGGATAGCCTACATGTCTTTAGGCCCTGAACTGGCATGTGTATTGAAATCGACACGCATTGTCGGTCTGTTTTTATTACTTTGGTTCAAAGACTTTACATAAAATAACAACTTACAGACTTTGATTTCATACATGTTGAATGCATGTCGTTAAAATTAATAACCGTGATTATTAAAATAAGCAACGTTCATTAGGCCTACCCTGTATTCTGGATGACACGGTTTCTCGTTACTGGTCGTGAGATCGCTATTACGCTAATTGAATAGTTGGTATTATTATTATGTTTGAGTGTCGGATAGATTATGTAACAGTTTGTTCACATCAGAAGATAGAAAATGGATTAGCCAAAATTTTAGCCACTTGCAAATTTTATTTGCTATTTTTTGTAAAAATTAGCCAATAGCTAATTTGGTTACCGACAGTGCGAGCCCTGGTACAACAGTACAGTATACTCACTGCAGTTCACATGTGCCTTTATAACTACAGTCGTTTATGTTGCACTCATCTGTGAGCTCTGGAAGAGAATACAATATCAAAATCAGTTTGGTTTGACCTCGTTTATGCACATCTTCAAAATATAAAAAATGAATAGAAACCAATTACCGTATAACCGGAAATTTTCGTGGTCTTAATTTTTCGTGGTTTGGGGTATAAAAACATTTCAAGGTTTCTTATTTTCGTTGTTTGCCAAATCTAAATTGAAAGTGATTTTATTTTCGAGTTTTAGCAAGTCTAGTTGCGAGAATACTTGCTATTGTTGATTAAAGTTTCACTTCGGCTGCCAGTTGTTCGATACCCGGTATGCTATTCGACAGACAACTGATCACAGTCTTTGATTTTGTGTAAAGCCAATTATGACGTATGTGTGAACAAAGCACTTAAGGACGCCATGAAGTCTAATTTTACCACATGGTATTCAAAGCGGGTTTCTCTGACTATGAAACACGGCGAAGTTGTAACGGACATCAAGATCGAAATGCGTACTTCGGCGATAAAAACAATTCATGCAAGGTGGATTATGAAAGTTATGGCAGAATTAAAAATACGCCAGGAAATGTTGAAATCTGCATTCATCCACCCCAGAATCTCTGATGCAGTGCGGGCGGTCATTGACAAAAACAATATACGAAATTTAAAAATATTTCATTATATTCTACAAACAGTGAGATCCACGCAATAACTTTTTTAAAATTCTAACTTGTTGTTTTGACTATACTATTCTCTTGTCGTATTCGGTGGACTGCGCATGACAGGAAATAAAATGTTCCGGTAAATTGTCAGTGTGTTATGGTTTTCACAATAAATATTTTAGTTACAATTTGTGGATTTTTTCAAATATTTTCAAGGATTTATATTTTCGATGCTGACTACTTACCCTCGAAACCCACGAAAATAAAAATCCTCGAAAATTTCCGGTTATACGGTAATCGAGAAGTGGGAATTGAAAAATGAGCCTGGGTATTGAAATAAGGTATAACAAGCAATTTTGTCATATATTTGGTTATAATTATAATTTATAATAAGTATGCCCTGAATGAAAAGCTGTAGGGAGCTAATTAGTCGAGAACAAAAAAAAAAAAAAAAAATGTTTTATTTAACGACGCACTCAACACATTTTATTTACGGTTATATGGCGTCAGACATATGGTTAAGGACCTCACAGATTTTGAGAGGAAACCCGCTGTCGCCACTTGATGGGCTACTCTTTCTGATTAGCAGCAAGGGATCTTTTATTTGCGCTTCTAACAGGCAGGATAGCACAAACCATGGCCTTTGTTGAACCAGTTATGGATCACTGGTCGGTGCAAGTGGTTTACACCTACCCATTGAGCCTTGCGGAGCACTCACTCAGGGTTTGGAGTCCGTATCTGGATTAAAAATCCCATGGCTCGACTGGGATCCGAACCCAGTACCTACCAGCCTGTAGACCGATGGCCTAACCACTACGCCACCGAGGCCAGTAATTAGTCGAGAAGTGACAATACATTGTAACATGCAGTTGTTTCATATATTTGTTCATAAGTATGTAAGAGATTCGTACACTTATCCATCACACTACGAGGGAAGGCTGCCAAAACCTCACTTTTGTCTCGTGTCTTCCTGGCAGCTCGTGCAGATTGAAGAGTGTAATAAATGAACATCTAAATTAATTTGCGGTCTAGTATTTCCGTTACTGCTGTAAAAGGAATTTAAGTCTTGTAGGAATACAAGTCCTTGGAGAAGAAAAAACCCATACAAATAAACCAGGTATGAAGGTCTGCATAGGACTCTGGTTTCTAAGAAATGAACATCCGATAGGACTACTCTTCATAAGACCTCGGTTCCTTCTACACCGGATCTGAGCCTGGCTTGATCTAGATCGCCTGAGAAGAAGTTAGTTTGGTTTAACGACACCACAGAGCACAATGATTTATTAATCATTGGCTATTGGATGTCAAATATATGGTAATTTCGACACAGTCATGGAAAGGAAACCCGCTACATATTTCATTTAGTAGCAAGGGATGTTTTATATACACCATCTCACATACAGGATAGCACATACCACAGCCTTTGAAATACCAGTCGTGGTGCACTGGCTGGAAGCTCGTCTGAGCCGATTGGGTTGTATTGTTTTATTAACGACAACACCAACCATTACGACCGATATCACTTATTCTGAATACTCATTAGGACAACTCGTGCTCGATGTCGAAGATTTGTAATTCGCCATATAGTTACTTACTTTCAAATTCCTATGGGCGTTACACACATGACAACACATACACATTTATAAAGAGCATTTACGTTATAACACCCATTTTGCTTCAGCCAAGATTCAACAGTGAAATTTTAAAAGTAAGTATGTCCAACTAAACAGCGAGAAGTAACATATGAATGTGTAAATAAATAGGCTCTTGGGGAATCCCCTGAATTTTCAACACGTTAATGCCGGTTTTACTGCCTCATATGCATTTGTTTAACCAATCTAATTTCACGTTATTTATAGAGTGAATTAGAATGCTGGTTTTACCGCCCTTAAATTCATTTGATTAACCAGTTTAATTTCGCCTTATATGTAGAGTGAATTAGAAAAGCCAGTCTAATTTTGCGTTATATGCAGAGTGAATTAGAATGAAACATACCAGCACTGTGACACGAGAACACTCTCACTGCTATACTCGACATGGAGATCATTAGTGACTTGTCCGGCTCCTGGCATGTTGCGTCATTAGTCAACAGACATGCGAGAATGGCCTTAAAAGCACTGAAAATAAAGGCCAACTACTTACAATGTTTTTTTCTTAAATATACATTGTGAGCCCATGCTTATAAAACTATATAGAGTCTAGAGTCAAGTTTCTAATGATGTCACACGAATACAAGTCTCTAAACGCTTTATGAGCAGGTATTCGTAATTTCTCAAAAACACACCTTACAGTCATGTTATAAGATATTATAAACAGATAACTAAATAACAGATAACATACAAATAAACATGGATAATAAACAAAATAACTGTGTAATATACTAGGTTAACTGTGAAGCTAGACATAAAGAGAGAAACAAAGAAAAGAAAGAAATGTTTTATTTAACGACGCACTTAACACATTTTATTTATGGTTATATGGCGTCAGACATACGGTTAAGGACCACACAAATAGAGAGAGGAAACCCGCTGTCGCCACTTCATGGGCTACTTTTTTCAATTAGCAGCAAAGGTTCAACAGACAGGGTAGTACACACCACGACCTTTGATATACCAGTCATGATGCACTGGCTGGAATGAGAAATAGCCCAATGGGTCCACTGACGGAGATCGATCACAGACCGACAAAGAGAAAAACAGCTTTATGGGGAACATGGAAGAAAGGAAGGGAAGAAAGAATGAATTAAAGATCAGATTTTGAAATAGAAAACAGTAATAGTTTTGGAAATTCATACCCTGCTAACTTATTGGACAAAATAAATAACTTATTTTGGAAAGACTGTTTGAATGCCTTCAAATGTTTTGCTGATAACATTTCATGTTCATCCTTTGAACAATTTTTAACAGAACCAGTATTTTACAATCCTAATATTTGTACTGACAAAAAGCCTTTTTATAACTCGAAATGGTATCAAAAAGTTATCTCACAAATTACAGACTTTTATAACAGAAAGGGTAAAATTTGTACTTTAATGAAATTTCAAGGCAATTGCGACACTGAAATATCGTTTGTGGGTTATTATGGTGTTGTTCAAGCAATTAGAAAATATTTCTCAAGTTTAAAAATTGTACAACCAGACACCTTCTCTTTACTGGATGCCACTAATGTTATGAGGAAACTCTTCTCAATTAAAAAGGGTTCTAAACAATACTATTATATATTAACAAATAAAAATAACATTATAAAGGCTGAATCAAAATGGGAAGAATTATTTCATTCCGATATCAACTGGACAAAATTATATTCAAAGCCGTTTAAGACAACCCCAGATGCAAAGTTAAGATGGTTTCAGTGCAGGTTACTACATAGAATTATCACAACTAACCTGTTTTTATTAAAAATCAACAAAACTGATAATAATCTTTGTACATTTTGTAAAGGCACTCCAGAAACTATAGTTCATCTCTTTTGGGAGTGTATTCCAGTCAAAACATTTTGGAATGCTTTTGTCCAGCTGATACACGATAACTGTCCACACATTTATAACTTGTCTCTTGATGCCGAATTGATTCTTCTTGGTGAAAATAATAAAACGATAACAGATGATATTTTTGATCTCTTTTTATTACTTTCAAAGTTCTTTATTTACAAATGTAAAGTAACGGATACATTACCAAATATTAAACATTTCAAATATGTTCTAAAATCAAGATATATAATTGAACGAAACATTCAGCACAGTAAAGGTTTACACCATAAATTCCAAACAAAATGGGCTATGTATCATAATTTATGTAATATGTAGCCAGGCAATAATTGGACAGAATTTTATAGTAATATTTTGTTTTGTGTGTGTTTGTATTTCGATTGTCATATACATGCTAGATATACAACCCAATTATAATGGTGTATGTTTTTGTGGGGGTTTTATAATGCAATGTTGTATGTGTATATATTAATGTATGTATGTACATGTAGGTGTGGATAGATGTATGAGTCTGAATATGTATGTATGTCGATGTACATCAATATGTAAATATACCTTTTTCATCTTAATGTCTATATATGTGTGCGTGTGTGTAATGGAAGGAATATTTTAATAATAAAAAAAATAATAAAAAAGTAATAGTTTTGTCTTATAATACATAACTCTAGATCAATATATTGCCATGTATTCTTTCCAGGAATATGAACCAAGTGTGCCCAATATTCTTCATATTCTCTGCACTGATACATTTTCTCAAGTGTATATTTTTCAATTTGTATTTTACCTTTTAAAATGTTTAAAAAAAGAGTATGTGTTAGGTATCTGTTTCTGCATTATACTTCTATATATGTATGATTGGTATATAAAAGGTAAAGGTATGTGTTATTCTGTCTGTGGGATGGTGCACGTACAAGACACCTTGCTATTGATGGAAAAATGTAGCGGGTTTTCTCTCTTAGTTATATGTCCAAAGTAGCCAATGTTTGGCATCTAATAGCCGATGATTAATAAATCAGTATGCTCTAGTGGGTGGTGTTGTTAAACAAAACAAACTTTAACTTTTGGTACCTCTAAAGATTTTGGCAAAACTCAGATATTTTATTGTATATATATATATATATATATATATATATATATATATATATATATATATATATATATATACATACAATGTATCCATTGCCAAAATAACAAAAAATACTAATTAATATTAACTGATGACTGAATAGCACTTAAATAATGAATGCATTTCAATTATTAAAACAACAAATACACGTCATACATTAAATATGTTTTTAAAAAACATCATTAAATATATTAAACAAGGCGCATTCATCGTCGGTCTAATCATTGCTTGGTTAAAGACATCTACGATTGGTACCTGTTTCCTTTACAAAATATCACGAAAACAGAAGATGTTATTGTTCGAAGTTAATCCTTTAATTGGTTAACTAAAGTCTTATTTGTAAAAGCTATACATGTCTACAGATTTGGCAGACATCAATAGCTAGGACAGCATGTAATACAGTCGGCGCACTACAAGATCAATGATAAGTCGCTGTGTGTGTACTGCCAACGTGATTATGTAATGTCGTTATAAAGAGGTGTTTTCAGACGTCGGATGCACGTTTGTTCCTAATTTGCTCTGTCGGTGTCGGAAGGTGTGAATTCGGGTGTAATGAACAGAATAACACTGATGTACGTTTGTTCCCGACAATTTGGGGTTGGATAGTGTAAATTTCGCAGTAACGACGGTCGTTGTAATGAGGTCTGACTGTATATATATATATATATATATATATATATATATGTGTGTGTGTGTATGTCTATATATATGTATGTCTATATATATGTATGTCTATATCTGTTAAACATATATATATATATATATATATATATATATATATATATATATATATATATACACACATACACACACATACACATACACATACACATACACATACACACACACACACACATATATATATATATATATATATATATATATATATATATATATATATATATATATATATATACTGAACAAAAAAAATAAACTTCCGATTTGTACATATAGTATTTGTTGTGTTAAAGAATTCATTGTGTAATGAAATTATATAGGTAGTATTAGCCTTGAGCTGTATTATCAGGATTCATGAATGTTATCGATTATTTTTGCACTGTTAATCGTCGACAACGTGAAATTCAATTTGCACGTGCATGCATGGTTCGACATGTCCCGTGTAGTATTCGGTCAATTTGTTTTACTTGTCTTACTGACATTGTTGTCAAATGAACGAAAACGCTTCAAAATTTGTAAAAAAAATAACCTTTTTTACATTGTAGCATATTTAGTATGCCAATAATACCCAATAATGTACGCGAATGGGCGATTGGAATGCTTGATGCTGGCATGTTGACAGAAGACGTTGCAAGGCATGTTGGGAGTTCTAGTCGAGCGATACGAAATCTTCGCGTAAGATTTCGAACGACAGGAAGCACCAACGACTTGCCACGTCGTGGACGTCCGCGTGTTACAACGCGTGGTCAAGACCGCTATATCATGAACACGCATTTGCGCAATCGATTCCAAACTGTCTCTGCTACTGCTGCCAACACACCTGGGCTTCATAATAACCGAATCAGTGGGCAAACTGTTCGTAATCGTCTGCGGGAGAACGGTTTACATGCACGACGTCTTTACGTCGGATGCGTTTTAACGTAACGTCATCGTCTAAATCGTCTTAATTGGGCACGTGTACACACGCGTTGGATACGGTGACGCTGGAATACCGTTCTTTTTTCGGATGAATCCAGATTTTCTTTACAATGTGGTGATGGCAGGGTGCGCATCTACCGTAGGAGAAATGAACGCTATGCTGACTGATGTGTTCTTGAACGATATCGTTTCGGGGGTGGGGGTTGTGTCATGGTCTGGGCAGCCATTGCCCATGGTTATCGGTCACCACTAGTCGTCATTGATGGCAATTTAAATGCTCAACGTTACCGCGATGACATTCTCGCTCATCACGTCATTCCTCTGTTCTATAACAACGCCAACATCTCGATTTTTCAGCATGATAATGCCACCTCTCATACAGCTAGAGACACTGTAAATTTTCTTAGGACAAATAACATTGATTTCATTGATGACTGGCCTGCTAAAAGTTCTGTTCTCAACCCCAATCGAGCATGTCTGGGATAGTCTGGACAGACGATTGAGGCGTCGTCCCAACCCACCCGCTAACGTCAACGAACTTCGTCAAGCGCTCATTCAGGAATGGAACAATATTCCACAGGCAGAAATCAACACTTTAGTCAATACTATGCGCCTGCGATGCACTGCAGTGGTCAATTCAAGAGGTGGTCATACCCGTTATTAAGTGGGTGGGGTTTTTTTTTAACCCCTACCAATTTCTCCCAGTTTCTGTTAACCTATGGCCATGATTTTTGCACCAAACGATGCATCATGGAACACTCTTTAAACGCATATATAACAATTATTCCCCCGGTTTGTTTTCATCAAGTTATGTTCAAGCAAAGTTAGCGGAAGTTTCTTATTTTGTTCAGTATATATATATATTTCATAAGGAAACATGTTTGTTGTTATTATTTGATGTAGGATTCTATACTGAAACCTTGGTAACGTTAGGTCTTTCATATACAGAAAATATAAATTATAAATTGTTATCCACTCTTGTGACAATATTATGTAACCTGAAGTTGAATGTTTTCAGAATTAATTTAATTATACTAATTCAAAATGGCATTTAAAGGGACAGTTCTGAGTTTATTTCCATTGTAAAATGTTTCCGACCAACAGAGCCTTTTTTTCTTTGCGTAACATACGAATTAAATAGATTTTCTTATTTATAATATCAGTGTCTGTACTTACAAGGTGTTTGTTGTTGTCCTAATGCTTGTAGTAGCTAAGACTGGATTTTACTTCCCAATAATTTCGTAGGTACGAAAAAAAATATATATCAGAAATTAATGTAAAAAAAGAGTGCTACAAACACTAGTATACGACCGCAAACGCATTCGATATACAGAGACTGGTATTCTAAACAAGAAAATGTATTTACTCTGTTATTGCAAATATCTTACAATGGCTGCAAACTCAGGACAGTCCCTTTAAAATATTTTCCATCTTTATGAGGTTTTGTTTTTGTTGGGATTTTTTGTCTCTTTTTTTTTTTTGGTTGGGGGGGGGGGGGGGGTGTTTAACGACACCACTAGAGCACATTGATTTATTAATCATCGGCTATTGAATGCCAAACATATGGTCATTTTGACACAGTCATAAAAAGGAAACTTTTTGTTTTCATTAGTAGCAAGGGATCTTTTATATACAGACAGGATAGCACATACCACAGCCTTCAGTATACCAGTCGTGGTGCACTGGCTGGAATGAGAAATAGCTCCGTGGACCCACCTACGGAGATCGATCCTAAACCGTCCGCGCATCAAACATGCGCTTTACCACTGGGCTACATCCCGCCCTATCATTATGTGTGCATATATACCACTGAGGTTTCAGCACACTGTTGCGCATACAACTCAGCTATGTACCATGTCTAGACATGGAAAGGGTTAGTAGTTAGTCGTATATACCACTGAGGTTTCAGCACACTGTTGCGCATACAACTCAGCTATGTACCATGTCTAGACATGGAAAGGGTTAGTAGTTAGTCGTATATACCACTGAGGTTTCAGCACACTGTTGCGCATACAACTCAGCTATGTACCACGCCTAGACATGGAAAGGGTTACTAGTTAGTCGTAAGTAAATCTGAACGACTAAACCATATTACATTATTAAAATCGTATCTTTGCACAAGGCAGAGTCGCAAAGGCCATGACCACTATCAGATGATCATCCTTAAACGAACCGATTGCCACTCACAAGACTAGCTTAGAAAACCCATTATTGGAAGGATAGAGCTCAATGGAATATATATACAGCTATGATGGCATGCACTCATGAAACACTGCAAAAACAGTGAATATATTATGGTGTTCGTGAAAGATGAGGATATCCTGCCCCGACGGTGGCACCAATCAGTAAGAGAGAAATCAAAGTAATGTTTGACGTGACGAATAGTAAGATAAATACTCAGTCTAACATGATTAGTCCACTCACCTGCAGTTACGTACATGAAGAGTGGCACCATTAAGACATGTATTCATTCTATCCATACACCCAGCTGGAACTGGAACTGAAAATAAGAGATGTCTACCATGAATACAGCCTTCCACAAGAGTTGTTTGCCATGAATACAGCCTTCCACAAGAGTTGTCTTCCATTAAGATAACATATTACAGTTACCTACCATGAATACAACATCTAAACAAGTATTGCCTACCATAAATAGCTAGTAAGAGATGACTATGATGAATATATTTAACAAGGTTTTTTTTACTATAAATGCATCTATCAAGAGTTTTCTACCATAAATACAACATGTAGCAAAGAGCTGTCAACTATGAATACAGCATCAAACAAAGGGTTTTTTTACCACAGATATATGTAACAAGAGTTGTCTACCATGAATACAACATCTAACAAAAGTTGTATATTATTAATACATCTAACAAGATTTGTCTACCATAAATACGACATCTAACAAGAGTTGTCAGCCATGAATACATCTAAGAAGAGTTGTCAGCCATGAATACAACATCTAAGAAGAGTTGTCTACCATGAATACAACATCTAAGAAGAGTTGTCTACCATGAATACAACATCTAAGAAGAGTTGTCTACCATGAATACATCTAAGAAGAGTTGTCTACCATGAATACAACATCTAACAAGAGTTGTCTACCATGAATACAACATCTAAGAAGAGTTGTCAGCCATGAATACAACATCTAAGAAGAGTTGTCTGCCATGAATACAACATCTAACAAGAGTTGTCTGCCATGAATACAACATCTAACAAGAGTTGTCAGCCATGAATACAACATCTAACAAGAGTTGTCAGCCATGAATACAACATCTAAGAAGAGTTGTCAGCCATGAATACAACATCTAACAAGAGTTGTCAGCCATGAATACAACATCTAAGAAGAGTTGTCAGCCATGAATACAACATCTAACAAGAGTTGTCAGCCATGAATACAATATCTAAGAAGAGTTGTCAGCCATGAATACAACATCTAACAAGAGTTGTCTACCATGAATACAACATCTAACAAGAGTTGTCAGCCATGAATACAACATCTAACAAGAGTTGTATATTATGACCGGCCTCGGTGGCGTCGTGGTCAAGCCATCAGACCTAAGGCTGGTAGGTACAGGGTTCGCAGCCCGGTACCGGCTCCAACCCAGAGTGAGTTTTACCAACTCAGTGGGTTGGTGTAAGACCACTACATCATCTTCTCTCTCACTAACCACTAACAACTAACTCACTGTCGTGGACAGACAGCCCAGATAGCTGAAGTGTGTGCCCACGACAGCGTGCTTGAACCTTAATTGGGTATAAGCACGAAAATAAGTTGAAATGTAATTCACATTCCACTTAAGTCACACCGTTTGTTATTGGTATGGTAATGGGACACAGACATACTCCAAATATCTCGATTCAGATGCTCTAATAACGTCTGCATAGCGAAAACTGAAGAAACAGCGAGATCGCTGCCTTTGTTGTTAATTAACAACCAATTAATCTATGTTTACCATACATCAATTTCTCAAAGCCACAAGTCATGAAACTAGTTTCATTCTGTCACAATCATCGTCTGCTTGCGTTTTCTTTTAAGCTCGATGATACCATTTAATACCTTTTTCAATGGTTTAGATAACACTAATAATGTTCGTTCATCTCACATGTGAACTGTTACAGTAACTACAAATCATATGTTTACAGGATGCAACTAATAGCAAATACGTAATTAGAACTTACAGGCAGGTTTATGTCGACAGTTATCAGTTATACGTTTTAATATTCCCGAGGTGCTGATCATGATCGTTTTGTCAGGATCCTGACATTGGGCGTCATCTGCTCGCAGACATGAAACAGCTTCACCTAGAGTCCTGAGAGAGAGAGAGAGAGAGAGAGAGAGAGAGAGAGAGAGAGAGAGAGAGAGAGAGAGGGGGGGGGGGGGGGGGGAGAGGGAGGGGAAGAAGGAGGGGAAGAGACACATAGAGCGACATAGAGAAGGAGAGAAAGAAGGAGAGAAAAAGAAGACAGAGTTATTTATATAATCTGTCAACTGCAACTTATAATATGTATGACTGTATTGATGTTTGTAACACTTAACGTCAGTTACAAATACTGAACTACATACATAGTACCTAGTTATAATTTTTTCTTAGAATAAAGCAACATAAATCCAGCTTCTATTTACTTTAAATTATTCTATTTAAAATGCAAGTCACAATGCTGACAGACATGTCGATGATGATAATTTTACAATCCGGCCGGTGACGTTACAAGACTAGTGTGCCATACCGATATTTTTGACACGTGCCATAATGATTATTAAACCATGAAACCGTTTATTGTATATACACACACGCACACACATACCACGCACACAACACACACCACACACACACACAACATGCATATATCAGATACACCCGTATACCGGGATATTGTTTTTCAGTGTGCTGTGACCAGTCAAGTGTTGTTAATCTTCAGCCACATTCATGTCATTTTAACACAACGGCACATTGGAAACTACTTAATAATATAACATTTTTAATCAAACATATAACTATTTTGTTTTAAACATTTTACCGGAAGTAGTATTTGATATCGAAATATTATGACTAGAACAGAGTGTAAAATTTGGAACATTTGCAATTGAATGCGAAAACTTGCGAAACGTTACGAAATGTACCGATAAATGTTCAATTCGCCTACTTTTATCAAACTTCTTCCCTTTCTTCTGGGAAATGAGAAGTCATGTCTCCTACTTTTCAATTCTAGATTGTATGTATGTATGTACGTATATATATAGTCAAAGATACATGGTATACTGAATAGAATAGATATAGATACGCAATATACTTAATAATCCCAGAAACGCAGTATACTGACTAGCCACTTATACGCAGGTCACTGAATAGCCACAGATAGGGCAATATACTGACTAGCCACTTATACGCAGGTCACTGAATAGCCACATATAGGGCAATATACTGGCTAGCCACTTATACGCAGGTCACTGAATAGCCACAGATAGGGCAATATACTGAATAGAAATATATACGCAGTATACTGAATAGTAGAAAATATACGTTTCTGATACCTGCAGTATTTTATTTTGTCTCCTGTTGGAGGGTCCAAATTTACATTCGTCATGCACGTAGTCCGTCTTTTTGTACATCCGTCTGACAGAGGGGCTGGAAAAAAAGAAGACATGCTAGAGGTTTCTGCCTTGGGCATGGCATGGCGTAAGGAATTGTGGATACAGTTAGCTCCCTTGCGAAAAAGAGTGCTCGTATTGTTTTTGTATAGATCTATGTTTGAAGGGTAATTATTTGGAATATAAAGTAAATTCTTAATAGTCCTGCAGTAGAGACCCCCAAAAGTGATGTATAACTTTTGTCACCATGGTGGAAATTAATCTCTGGGGTCATGAAAATATAAGATGACATTTTCTAAAGTTGGTGCGAACAAGATGGCGGCCATTTTCCAAAATATAAATATATAAATTAAATACACGGTGCTATGCATACTACCGTCCTCACACTAGTTATCATCTGGCGGCTTCATCTCATTATCATTTTCACATACAACATAATCCTCCGGTTCATTTACTGCCTGATGTTCTGCATGGTTATCCATTGTCAAAGCATGATCACCGACACTTTGGAGCATAAGAAATGGGCAGTCACTTTCGTATCAGTAATTCAGCAATTCTGGTTAACATAAAACCTGGTTTATTAGCTTGGGCACCACATACCCATAAAACATTTTTCTTTTCAAATTAAACCACAATTGGCAGCATTTCCAAACTCACGTTTGGGTATCGTGACGTCTCGCGATGCCATCAGCCTACTGTTATGTAGGTTAAAGTTGTCTTCATTTTGGGTATAGCTAATTTGGTGAATTTCATTGTGACTGATGGGACAAAAACATGTGACTGACGAGATGCTATTCCTACAATATTCTAGTAAACCATTTTTAAAATGAACTGAACACTATGTTTGTTTCATAAAGTGGAATCATTATACATTTCATTTATATTCATGATTTATCAGTGAACTAAATTTGAAATCTTTGTGAAAACGCATCTTTACCATGGAATTGCCATTTGCAAGCATACTTTTCTTATTGGCAATCTAATATTGATATTCTTCCTAAAACAATATCATTTGTGTTCCCATGTATGTAATCAACTGCAACTGGTCAATTTTCCTCATCATTAAATACAACATTTTCCGTGTCACAGCCAAAAAATGATACTGTATTGTTTATTCCTTCCTGGCCATATATAGCTGATGTAAACCAGTTAAGACTGGCATATATTGTTTCCATATAATAATAATATTAGGCAAAGCCCGCATATGTCTATACAAGGTACATGGTCAAATGTCTAGGTATTAGTCTGAACGGCACGAAGATGCTGTCTCAGTGTTGAACAGGACAAGATAAGTAAATATTACAAACTATGGCGGTTGTGAAGTCAATATATTCAAACACGAATTAGGCTGACATCAAAATTGTGCTACATGCAAAATGTACTTCAGGAAGTGAACACAATACATAATAAGCAGTGATGTTCTTGTATTTGCTTCTGTATTATCGTATAGTTAGAGTAAAGAAAATACTTGTATATCTCCTCACATGTATATCTGGTATACGTTCTTTCATGCTATGTATAACCAGCTAAAGCGTATGCAGCACTGTAATAGGAGTTCTGTATCCTGCCTATATATAACTGGCTACAACATTGTGAGCTTTTCTAGAGTCATGAGAAACACTAATACATAATAATAAATAAGTTGAACAGTCTTAGTTGTTCGAAACTTGGGAACACAGGAAATATTGTTTTGGGAATACAAATGATAGCTACCAGGTTTCTTGGACCCTGTTCAGTAACGCTGACTGTGCATTGTTAAATAATATTCAGTGAGACATTGTCTATAAGAAGAGCGTCTTTGCAATGAAATGGCCACCAGCTGAAGACATATGCACATGTAGACTGCACTGATACCAGTTGGCATAGCGATAAACACCATGCCCATGAATGAGGATTTCACCATGTTTGATTTCAAGAAAACAATGGGCTGGGTTTACCAAAACTAATGAAACAGACTGTATGCATTAATTGATCCAAAATTGCTGAACATCCTGTTGTGCACCAGGCAACCCTTTTTATATACACGTGTACTTCAAAGTGCTAATGTCTTAACATATGATCCACCAACACAAGTTTTGTCAGTTGAGTTAAAGAATGTTTTGTTCAACAACATCACTGGATCACATTGATTTAAAATTATTGGCTACTGGATGTCAAACATTTGGTAATTGTAACATATAGTCTTAAGAGAGGAATCTTGCTGCATTTTTTCATTAGTAACAAGGGATCTTTCTTATCCACACTCCCGCAGCCTTTGATAAAACAGTCGTGGCGCACTGGCTGAAACGAGAAATAGTCCAATAAGCCCACCAATGGGAATCGATCAGACAAGCGCTTTACCACTGGGCTAAGTCCGACCCCGTCAGTTGATAAGGAATCTCATGACAGTAGTATGTACTATGTATTATGTACAACAAATTGAGGTCGTTTTGTGAACAACCCTCAATGTTTTTTTGTACTGGAGTTTTACTAAACATTCTTTCATTCATTGATTCATTGATTCATTCATCCGTCCATCCATTCATTCATTCATTCAAACATACACTCACTTTATTCACTCATTAATTCATCCATTCATAGTAGTAGCTTAACCTTTATTCAAATGTGAATTTGTGAAGGATATCATAAGCAATGTGTATATATACCATAGCCCCTGGTGTCTCCACAAGTACACGAGTACTCGAGAACGGGGCGAGTCTATAGTAAGACTCGAGTCCATTTACAGGACTCGAGTACCCATGCAAGTAAGAGCTCTCTCATTTAATTATATTTGTTTACGTCATTTTGCCAGACATTTGCTCCAGTTACATTACAGGGCAATGAGACATTGAGGGAGAACAAAAGTAGAATATGTGGAATGCAATACAATGGCATGATTTGGAACCCATGTTCAGCGCTGGAATTAAGTTGCATATAATGCTAGTTTACTTTATTGCTTAGTCTGATTATCATCTAGTGTAAGTCGGGTACTTGGGTCCAGGTCGAGTTTGACCCTCAGGTACTCTAGTCCAATATTGTGGACTTGTGGAGGACTTAATAGCCACCAACCCCCGCTTCAGTGTCGTTTGCATGGTTGTGAACATTGACAAAAATGCACATAAAACCATGCAGTTTGGAGATACATTTTGGAATGTAAAACCAAATTTTAACTCAAAATATTAAAAATGAGTCCTCGTTATAATTATGAACCTATTAGTAATTTCCTTGAGACTAAAAATACGTGTGTCTTTCTTTATTTTTAAACCATAGGAAGGCATTTAGAATGTCAGGGGCCTACATGCATAAATCTCTGCTGAAGATTAACAAATAACTGTGGTCTTCTACCATTATCACTGTCGCCATTGTTAATAGTGGAATAGTTGCAAGTGTGTTCTCTGAATAAGGAATAAGTAGAGCTTGAAACTATTTTTACCGAAGGCTGAGAGAGGGGTGGGGGAGTGGAGTAGGGAAAGATGTAAGGGCTACCAACTGTAATTTCTAAAATACGCCAAGTAAAAAGGGTGGACAGAAATGCTAAGGTAGACGTCACTCATCGCACTCAATTTATATTAGGTGGGTTTTTGTTGTTGTTGTTATACTTACAGAAGAATGGAACATTTCACACTGATTTGTTTTCATTGCCAAAAACATATTTCTTTCTGTCTATTTGTATATGTCAACAAACGCTAGATGGCGCTTCTAAACGTTTATTCCAAAAATGGCGACTGAGAGCTCACGTTAACTGTGAGTTGGACTATATACAATACTGATAGTGTTACTTTATTAACGTGCCTATATCCAAAAGAGGTTTAGGCACGTTATAAAATAAATATATCATATCCAACGGTAATTTTCTGATATTATTTATTTTATGAATGGTATTTTTATTCCTTTCATTTTTTTAAAGTTAAACTTAATATTTTGTCCAAAATTATGAAAAATAAAAATATACCGACCTGTAAACGCCGTTGTCTGCTCAATATAGAACTTGTATCTATTTTGTCGGGGGTCAGGGAAAGTAGACCAGTTATTTTAATGTGGAAAAGCATTGTCATAATATAGATAATTTTTAATTTCAATGATGTTGGTATTCCAAATTAAATTTAAAAGACTGTACTATTTACATAATATGGATTTGAAATAAAATTACCGTAAGAAAAGAAATGTTTTATTTAAAGACACGCTCAACACATTGTATTTATGGTTATATGGCATCTAACATATGGTTAATGACCACACAGATATTGAGGGAGGAAGCCCGCTGTCGCCACTTCATAGGCTACTCTTTTTGATTAGCAGTAAAAGATCTTTTATTTGCACCATCTCATGGACAAGATAGCGCATATCACGGCCTTTGACATCCAAGTCGTGATGCACTGGATGGAGCAAGAAATAGCCCAATGGAACCACTGAGAGGGATCAATCCCAAACTGACCGTGCATCAAGCGAACGCTTTACTACTGGGCTACGTTACGGTACGATATGTTATACGGTTATTATTGCGTACGAAGCCAAAACAAGGGTGCGAAAAGTGACTGTCGTCGACAATTACGTTACATAATTATTGAACAGTCTCTTCCGTCCTCTGTGTTATAATATATTCGTCTATCATATTTGGTAACACACGTCTATGACGTACTTCCGGTCTTTTTTACTTTTCCACTACTGCGCAGTAAAGGTTGATAAAATTTGACCTTCTTCTTCTATTTTTGAAGTTCAAAGGAACTTAAATACTCGGTAATTAACACCTACTTGTAGAAATACACCTGGTTGATAACTTGCAGTATTTCCAAGGTGGTGATCATGATTGTCCACTCAGGATCCTGACTGTACTGTATTTAGGTGGTTATGGTTGTCTTGTCAAACCTAACCTGGGAAATTACACCTGGTTAATAACTGTAGCAGTATTTCAGAGGTGGTGATCATGGTTGTCTGGTCAGGTTCCTGACACTGTTATTAAAACCTACCTGTAGAAATACACCTGGTTGATAACTGTAGCAGTATTTCAGAGGTGGTGATCATGGTTGTCTTGTCAGGTTCCTGACACTACAATTAAAACCTACTTGTATTAAAACTGTAGCAGTATTTCCGAGGTGGTGTGAATGGTTGTCCGGTCAGCTTCCTGACACTGTTATTAAAACCTACCTGTGAAATTACACCTGGTTGATAACTGTAGCAGTATTTCCGAGGTGGTGATCATGGTTGTCTTGTCAGGATCCTGGCACTGAACATCATCTGTTCTTAGACAGGCGAGCGCTGCCTCGAGATCACTGCAATAAAAAAAACCCACCGGAGTTATCGCTTTTAGCCTTGGGTCGCTTCCCTGTACCGGCTCTCGCCCAAAGCGAGTTTAGCGAGTCGATTTGTGGATACAATACACCGACTTCTCTCTAGCCACTGACCCACTGTCATGGACAGACAGTCCAGATAACTGAGGTCGGTGTTCGAGATTAACGGTATCCCGATATCCCGGGGATACCAGAATTTAATTTTGGATACCAGACTTCAATAACCCAGTATCCCACCGGGATACCATATAATGTGTTTTTGTTTTTTTAATCCTGCGTTTTTATTGTTCAATGAAACAATGAAAGTCGTCATTTACTGTTGAAGTTAAGTAACAGTACTAGTTTGTTACGTTATTTATGAATTTCATTTTTAAGTGGGATACTAAATTTTCAGGTGGGATACCAGATTTTGAAATGTTAGTATCCAACTGGGATACTGCCCCAAAAAATCTCGAACGCTGGAGGTGTGTGTGTCCAGGACAGTGTGCTTGAACCTAATTTGGATATAAGCACGAAAATCTCTATAAATAAATTAAAATTTCATTTAATACATTTCAGGACGACTAAAGTAGATACCATTGCTTTTTTGTATTACTAACTACTAAAACATTTAGTTTTTCAAATACAGCGTCTGTTTACAATTAATGTACTATATTAGTTGGGGGAGCTGGGATGATTGGTCAAAATACTTACCTGAGCTATTTATGCTACTATTGTCGTCTGTTGAGGGGTAAAATTAATTTTGAGCCACTACAAACATAGTAAAGAAAATCGCATATGCGACAATTCTATCGTACCGTCATACAATTTCGATCGACATATGTTTTCGAAAATCGTAGTCTTAACGGCCCCAGTACTAAAAGGCCTAAACAATAATTGGTCAAAATGACCCTAAAAACGTCAAAACGGCCAAAGTGAAAAAGTCAAAACGGCCTTTAACAAAAGTCAAAACGGCCAAAGTGAAAAAGTCATAACGGCCCTTGAAAAAAGTCAAGACGGCCTTAGATATAATACTTTAAAAATGTATTTCATCTACACAAGTGTCAAGAAAGATAACTGTGCAAAGACAGTTTTTATAGTACGGTCTCACTACACGAATATTATCTGCATCTTATTTATGGTTGAATTATTTATGGTTGAATAAACAAGAGTTTAAAATCTACAAATGTGGTTAGTGTACTAGTACATCTGTGTTAATATGTAGATTGTAAGTACAGGTAAGTTTTGGAGAAACATTATAAATAGTTATTATTATAACCATTCCAAACACACATCGCCCGAGCCATTATACAAGAGATTGCACTAAGCAAAGGGCACCCCACCCCTACCATACCTCAAAGACAAAAATTAGAGGGAACGCTAACAAATACATTTACGATGAAAACTATTTATTACAAACTATGGTTGCATTAAACCAGTATTTTATTGATATTACCTCACAGCGATATGTTTTTTTGTTTTTTTTTTCCCAGGGCAGAGGAACAGTTACAAAAACCGCCCGAACCTTAAAACACTGCGATTACCTAATCGATTACCTAATAAAAAACCCGAATGGTATCATGAAATGAAAATAGTTTGTAAAGCAGATTTTATACAAACTTAATACACTCACTGTAGAAGTTAAAAGGCTAACTGCTGTTACCTGCCGACGGTATCAAAGAGCTATTGCGCGAACACACATCCTTAGCATTGGACTACTTGCTTCGATTAGCCTATATGGGGAAACATGTCGGGAATACTAATTCATTAAGATGACGACTTAGATGATGGCTATTACTGGCGTGGATACAAGGAGAGAGTGCTGTGTAACCCATCCTCGAAATTTTGAAGTGCCCCGGAAAAAAATTAAATGTTTAGCAAGTGAACACAATGCATTTATTGTTTTTTAGTGAGGAACGTAATATCTTGCTCAAAATCAAAATTAAAGAGACCGACACCAAAGCGTGGTACAATAATTATTATATTAAATGGGGATAGGCACGTTGTGACCCCGGGTAAGCGGTGCCACTAAGAACTTATTCAGGCGAGTTGCACTCACTCGGAGGATCTAGACGGTCCACTACCCCGATTATGCGAGATATTACGTCACTATTAGACTGAACATAAACAACGAAGTGTCTTTTTCCTCACAATATTAAAAATGCTTCAAGTCAAGCTGCCAACTTTATGTTTTAATTATAATACCATAAATAGTGTGCATGTTATCAGTTTTTCGTAATGCAATATTTTGGTACTAATGAAATGCCTCACATAGCGAAATCCAGGTATCACAAATCCCTGCAAAGTTATCGTCTGCAACACTGACATCTGACCTGCCAAAGTTAGACGATATACCACGTCATCATTACACTGAACAATAACATTTATGGAAGGCTGGTTGGGTTACCTCTTATGTCATTCATAGCAAAGTTCTTTTCGGTAATTTCTGGTGGGGGCATGTTTGCATGTGCATTTATATTTACTACAAATAAAGGTGGTTTGGTGGAATTAGATTTTTGGAAAATATATAGTTCTGTACCTCTGTCAGAGTACTTAAGGTGACAATCTGAATGTTGGTGTCGTTGATACGTATAACAAGAGGATTAGACATTAGCATATGACGAAAACATAATGTAAATATGTTTTCAGTAAACACTGTCTATTGGAGTATTGGTCTGAAGATTATTCAACATTTTTTACAAGTTACAAACATTTTATGATTTTAATTTCAAATGAAGATTTTTATGTAAATTATTGCACGGAGTATAGATCCTTCACTGTCATAACAAGGACAAAAATAGCCAGCCAATGAAACTATGAAAACATATGACGTTTGTGAAAGTATAGTGGAAACACCTGCACCACTTAGCAGCTAGCCTAGTGGGTTTTTTTTTAGGAAAACTTGGCGTTCATGGAAAATTATCACTGTTTTTCACAATAAACTAATGTGACTTACGAAAGATAAAGTAGTATTGTATGTACGAAGTATTCTTTTTATTATATTTAAATTTTTTGCCTATCGTTTCAAAAACATATGACGCCAGGATATATGACTCAAACTACTACTACATACTTTCATCCAAAGTATTAACTGAAGAAAGTGGAACCTTTCATGACTCAGTTTCGATAGAACTCGATGTTCTTACAACACCCCTAGTTTCGTACAACGTGTTAATACATGTACTTAGTTTTGCAGCTACCCCATACATGTTTCAAGCAAACGGTTACTTGATTTATTACGAGATGAAATAAAATTGCATTATATTTATTTCCTAGATAAATCATTATTGGACACATGGGCGTCGATCGGTGGTGGACAGTGCCCCCCCCCCCCCCCCACCCCACATTTTCGTTTAGCAAAAGCAATAACACCACCACCAACAACAACAGCAACAACAAAAAACAAACAAAAATTAAAAGTTTAACCACTAAAGTGTAGCTTTATGATTTTCATTTACATTCATGGGCGTACATGGGGGGGGGGGGGGTTCGATGGGTTCAAGCGAACCCCCCCCCCCCGAAATCGCTTTTTTATAATTTAATATATCTGACATTGATATCTGACATTATTATATTTACTCAACATAGAAATAAATGCCCAATATATCTGCAATCTATTTTGGAACCCCCCTTTTCAAAATCCTATGTATTGGAACCCCCCTTTTCAAAATCCTATGTACGCCTGTGACGGAACATGCTCTTAATTTTGTTTTCGCCTGTGGCGATATTAATTGTTTTAGAGGGCCGTGTGCTGTTCCAAGAAGACGAAGACGGACTGGACCATCCTAATGAAAGCCTCCAACCAGAGAGTTTTGAGATGGAGTCTTCTTCTGCAGGAATTCCCAATTACCATTGAACATATCAAGGGCACTTCTAATGTAATCGCTGATGCCCTGTCCCGAAGTTGAACGTCATGATAATGTGTTGACATTCTTGATTTCTGTTTTGTTTTTATATATTTTATTTGTATACCAG
>NC_054711.1:23297947-23375447 GCF_016097555.1 Gigantopelta aegis
TTGAGAACGCATTCGACAGTGTCAGCTGTTAAATAAACTCATCTCTAAACAACATGCAATATAAAAAGCAATTCGCCGAACGCAAGAAGGTCAATAATCATATTTAATTGACATTTTATTATTTTTCCGGTGATCTTAGTTGATCAAGATATTTCGTAAACGTATATATTTTATTGACCAGTTATATTATACCTTTTTTTCTTTTCCATAAGAAAAGTGTCCATCGTTTCACAGCTCTTGGCTGCGCGTTTTTTGCTTCTGTCTCTTTGATCAGGTCGTCCCATGATAGTCGTAGTTTGTAAGTCGACAAAATAATGTGCCACAAATGCTTACATGATAGACTGGTTCTCAATTGAATATACCCATAACGACGCTTTGTAATATCATTCGTGTAATGCATGCACCATTTTAGGCCACAAAAAAAATTCTGAACACTGAAATTAATATTTGAGCTTCTACAGATACGAACCAAATTATATCAGAGGGCCAATAATGGTTTTGATACAAAAATCTAATAAAATTGAAAACATGTTGCATAAATTATACAGAACAGCAATTTTATCCAATAAAAAAAAGTTAATAAACTACAGATATCACCAGGACACAGCTGGTCATATTAACAATCTTTTCTACAGCAATTACAATATTTGTACAAAACTACATCAATACTACAAATATATTACAAAGTTAATCCATTTTGTTCTACATTCACAACGTAGTACACAATATCACCTATAAAATGTTGAGTGGTAAATATTTCCAATATGTGCAGTACAATCATTTAAATCTATGGACAAAAATTAATATGCCTAGCACATTATCTGACGTTGCATATTATTTCAATCTGTGTCTCAATCTGAGAATTAACAAAAACAAAACAAAACAAACAAACAAAAAACCCCTAAAAACCCCACCAATATAACAAATTAAAAGCAAACAAACAACATTTTCAATAAATAAATAAATATTCTATTATAATCTAGCATTTGAACATCAGTAGTTGTCATACACAACTATTACACTATCTGCAGCATGGCAATTTGCATTTGTGAACACAAAACCAATACATGTTTATAACTGTTTTAGAACACTACATCGATTAGATAGCAAATAGTTCACATAGCTATTCCAATCAGTGCTGCAGAACAATTTGACCCAACAATGTATCGTCCACAGCTCTTGATAAATGTAAAGCAAATTTGTAACTATGAAGAAAGGAAGTTATATCTAGTGTAGTTATATAAATATTTGCGGTGCCACAATTTGAATTTACAAATAAAACAATACATCTTACTCATCTTTTACAATCTGTGCAACAAAATAATTTGAATCACAGAATAATACAATTAAAAAGGCAACATATTGATTAGTAAATATTTAGCAGATCTCTTCAAATCTCCGCTGCACAACATCTTCAAACTATGCACAAACCAAATACATCATGAACAGCTACTGTAATCTATGAAGAACAAAAGAAAACAAACAAACAAGCACAACAATCTGAATTTTATAATAAAACTAATACATATTGAACAGCTATATCGAAACCCCAAAAATATATTTTTTTACAACAGTGTGAATGTTGGAGAAAAAAAACAACTACAAAATCTTGCACTGCTAGTCTAATTTGTGCAGCACAAAGATTTCGAAGTATGAACAAAACAAATAAAATACAACAAACATATCATCTTCCACAGTTAATCCAACACTGTGCAATGGCACAAATTGAATCTCACAGTAAAACAAAACACATTAAAATTTGACTTTTAAGAGCCATTGTTATGAACATGAGATTTGTAAAATATTACCACAAGTCAAAAATAACTTTAGCAACGATTGTTTTACAAAAACCAACCTGAAACTGACAACCAAAACTACTGTCTATCACATCTATGCTTACATTAGGTCCTGTTTAGTATTTATTTCAATAATATTTCAAGATATCAATTATCTTGGAACATTTAGCTTTAATGTTTTCATCATCTGAATACTGCATTTTGACATGTGCCTTTTCACAAGCAGTAACACCATAACTGGTCTCTCCATCCTTTGCTCCAAATTGTAGCAATATCTGAACAGCATCTGGCTTAACCAACGACACTGCATAATACAGTGCTGATCTACCCAAATTGTCTACAAGGGACACATCAGCACCTCTGTTTAACAACTCTTCCAGGTTTCTACACTCACCATATTGAATACAAACATGGACTGGTGTCTGGCCAGCCTTGTTTTTGGCATTGATATTACAACCACTGTGCAGTAACACCTCTAATACATTTTCTATTTCCAGTAAAGGTATAAGACTTGACATAAAAGGCCACGTAAAAAGCCACAAACAAATCACGTCCATTCTCAAAATATGTTCTGGCATGTTACATTGGAAGTCACTTACTAGATAATCTATGCATTCTCTCCAGAATGTTGATGGCAATGTGCCGCCATACAGATTGAGGGGATACATGTCTCTGTATAGTGTTTTTCGTAAATCCCATCGGACTGCAACATGAATCAGGGTATCACCAGAGTTTGAAACCACATTTCTGTTTCCACTTTTGTTCAGAAGTAGTTTCAGGATATCTGGCATATGACATCCTGCTGCAACGTGCAAAGCTGTTACGTCTCTACCATTGGGATTAGCTCCCTTTTCCAGCAACAGTTCCACATTCTCACAATTTCCAGATGAACATGCATACATCAACGGTGTATATCCATGTTTATCTTCAGAATTGATATCACACCCTGCATCCAACAAAAACCTGATAACTCTCTGGTCCATGGCAGCTGGGTGACCTAATCTTCGTCCACATGCGGCTAGGTGGAGTGCCGTTCTACCAAGGGTATCTGGAATGTGTACCATTGATTCTTTTTCTGCTAAACACTGTACAACTTGCAATGAACTGTGATATATAGCCCTCTGAAATGGATTACTTCCATGTGAATCTACTGCTTCCAGATTGACTCCTCTCGTAACTAGTTCATTTATTAGATCTATATGTTCCATATCAACAGCCAAATGTAAAGGAGAGTTACCTTCTTTATCAGTTATGTTAGGATCAGCTCCTTTATCCAGTAAATACATCGCAACCTTAGGACTTTTTAGTCTTACTCCTTCATAAAGTGGTGTAATAAAACTTTTGTTCTTTAAGTTTATTTTAGAACCTTTTTCTACCAAATACATTACAATCTGAATTGAATTCTTTTTCACACCAAAGTGAAGTGGAGTATTTCCATGGTCATCTGTTGCATTCATATTGGCTCCTTTTTCAATTAATTTTTCTAGTAACTCTAAAGAACATTTCTCGGTTGCTAAGTGTAAAGATGAGATGTTCTCCTTGTTGGTCACATTGGGATCAGCTCCTTTAGATAAGAGATATAAGCTCACAGCAGACATATTATGTTTCACTTCTAAATGAAGTGGTGTTGCTCCACTTGAGTTTGCAGTATTAATTTCAAACTTCTGCTGGAAACATTATTTTAAAATATTAATGACGTCACGTAATTTAAGATGACATAATATTGGTAATAATGCAACTAATTAAAGGGACAAACCCTAGTTTTAAACATTAAGGCATAGTTTCCACGTAGACCCTAGTTTCAACCCGTAAAAAGGACACTAAGTTTGGTTAATTTACAAACCTGTAACAAATTTGGATACAATAGAGTGAAACAAGAGTCTGTGATGTTGAAATACCCTTAAAATAGACTAAAACGTGACTCGGTAAGCATTACTTCTCAGACATATGAAAAATGAATTTTGGGGTATTAGAAACATCAGGATGACCAGAAACACTTCAGTTGTATGGAAATTTATAATCTAAACAATAAAATAGAAGTAAAGTATGATTTCAGTGATCATAAAAGGTTCTAATAGTGAAAAATATTCCTAGTGTTTAAAAACTAGGGTTTGTCCCTTTAAGCTGTCATGTTACGACGTTAATCTAAGAAACTTTAACAAAAAAACAAATAAACCGTCACTTCATGAAATAATTCTAAAAGACTGAACTAGGCAACAAACAGAACAATGAATATAGGTCACAATCGTCAATCAGCCATAAAAAAGTTATCATGATACATGAATGTTACATACTTTACATAGATCCTAGATAAAATATCCTAACAACAGAACCATTCCACTGAGTAAACATGTTGACCAATGCCTTTCTTTTATTAAAATTTAATTCTAGAGATGAAACATTTTGAAAAAAAGAAAAGAAGTGCGAGTGATAAATAAATTTAACCCAAATTTAAACATTAATGTATCATGATAACTTTTAAACATCTAAGTGTTGCTTTCTTGGTAATTTAATTATCTTTTCATTGGGTGTTTTCAGAGCAGTTTTTCTGAGGGAGACATTTTTTATGTCTTGCGCTCGCTATTATTTACTCTTTGAATACTAATACGGGGGCCTAGCTTGGGATTTTCAGGTGGTAATAATCTATTGGTACATAGGTGATACAACGCATGCCTTCTATTTGTCTTGTTCTTTTATAATATTAATGCGTCATATTTATAGGACATTAAGCAAGCTTCCATTTTTTATCATGTTTATGTCTTGAGTGAAATAAGTGACAATGAAAATTATTTCACGAGGGACATAAACATGATACGAATTGGTAGCAAGTTTAATATCCTATTTATTACCCATAATCGATCGTAATTAATATTGCTCAACTCGTTTGGTTGACCTTTCTCTAAGGTTGTGGTGCGCCAACTGGTGATGTCACGAAGTGTTACGTCCCACTTGGCGTTCTAGTGGGACGTATCACTTTGATATGTACCAAGATATTTTTCACCATATGGGTAATAAATTTTAAATATAACTCAACATTTTATTCATTAATTACATTTATTTTATTAAACAAACACCCCTTTATTTTTTCTTGCCATACTAAAACACTGCTTACTGACTAGCGCCTAATTCACAAATGCTCACATTATACCTCACCTGGTTTGTTACCCAACAGTGTAACATTGAAGCTTTGTCCAGATGGAAGGTTCTTGTTTGATACTTCAGCAGTTGCCCCCCTTCTCCGTGAATTGGTAGCTAGAGCAGCATCTGCAGCAGAATTGGCATTGTCTGTAATTTGTCCGGACATATCCGTTTCCTGTGCATCACCAACGATAGCAGTAGTAGAACCACCACCTTCACCTTCATCGTCTGCATTGTCTGTAATTTGTCCGGACATGTCCTCGCTCTGTCTGTTCACTTCCTCAGACATGTGACCCTCTGACATGTTACGTCATGGACTGACCTTGCCAAGCCTTTTATTTGACTGACACAGGCACTAACCTAGCATGTTTATTGTCCTGAAAATAAATAAGCAAACTTCCCAGCTCATGCATATAAATAATTTGTCCAGTGCCATAAGTAAAGTGAGAATGCAACGTTTTCTTTTTTCACTTTTGGCATCCACATATTTTGACATTATGTACAGTTGCTAGCCAGAGTAAACTGGCGATTGAAACCAGTAATGTACATGTATGTTAGGGTAGCAACGATACGGTCAAAACCGTATTGCGATATATTGCGATATAAGAAACTGTATTGCAATATGTATTGCAATATAGTTGATATTATTTAAATTTAATATTTATGGGTTGGGCTTTTTTAAATGAAAACAGAATGCATAACTTTTTAATGATCTTTATTAGTTTCAGCTGTCAGGCTAAATGTTTTAGGTCATATTTTTATGTTTTAACACAATACTAGTCTACTAGAACACCGGTGTGACCGTGTCAGACTATTTATAAATTGTCACATTCAGAAATCCTTACTATCAGGTTTTTCCGTTGGTATTTTGAACGATCGGCCGAAGTATTCCGAGTTCAGTGAAAAACAGCGAAGTGTGATTCTCATTTGTTGGTTTATTTTTTGGAAGATGATAGCCGTAGCCGTATTCCAACGTAAATGAACAATGAATGCTAATGTGTAAGTAACAAAACATTTATTTGTAATTATCGTTAACTGTCCAAATGTCCGTCTAGCTCTCTTACAGTCAGAGTACTCGGGCTATATTTATTGGTACCTCTACCACGGGCCTCGTTACAGATGATTTTAATATGAGCAGATAGCCTAACTGGAAATTTGAAACTATTATCGATAGGATTAACCTGGTCCAGGTCGTAAACAGTGATTGTGTTAAGTTTTTAGAAAGAAAGAAAGAAAGAAATGTTTTATTTAACGACACACTCAACACATTTTAATTACGGTTATATGGCGTCAGACATATGGTTAAGAACCACACAGATTGAGAGAAAAAACCCGCTGTCGCCACTCCATGGGCTACTCTTTCCGATTAGCAGCAAGGGATCTTTTATATGCACCATCCCACAGACAGAATATCACATACCACGGCCTTTGATATACCAGTCGTGGTGCACTAGCTGTGACGAGAAATAGCCCAATGGGCCCACCGACGGGGATCGATCCCAGACTGACCGCGCATCGAGCGAGCGCTGTACCACTGAGCTACGTCCCGCCCCTTAGAAAAGTGATAAATGGCTGTTGCATAAAGCATTATGAGGTGGAAGCCACACTAAACGTGTTGATATTGTGGTTGATATATACCATGCAACTTTCACTCAGAATAGTGAAAGATCATGAAGTAAAGAAGAGTCTGAACAGAAGCAACCGAGTATCTTAGCATCTTATATTGTAAATCAATTAAGAACCTTTCAGAGTCAGGTCACTAATAAAACCACTTTTATTACTTTCCTAGTCAAAGAATGAAGGAAGTATACACAAATATTCTCCAACGCAAAGTGTTTTAATAAGAAATATTAAAATAATATCCAAGGTTGTATGCTACTGCATGCACCTCAAGTAAGTTGTCTTTAGCTCAGAAGACACAGACTATATTTTGTGCGTTGCATTCCATGATATCCCTGGAGGCACATTGCTCTCACAAATGTGGTCCCAAATCTGGTGCAAGTATCGTTGAAACTTGATTGACAATGAAAATGTTTGTAAAGCTGCATATGCCGGGGGTTACACTGCCATTGTACCCAGGATAAGTTTTTATTGTGTGCAAAAAAGGGCAGAATTGAAAGACACCAATTGTAACTATGCAGGAACTGTTTGATACAAAAAACACCACCACCACAACATGCAATCAACCAAATTGTAATGTAGAGTATGACCCTGTGACACCAAATGCTGTTGATATAGGCTGGAAAATAAAAACAGAAGAAGAATATATAGCATCTTGCAGACAGTGAGCCCTGCAGACTGGTATATATGTTCATATTAGAAGACTGACAATCAGGTTGCATATGAGGACCTTGATGGAAATGTAGCACAAAATGTTTATATCTGCAAAATATGCATCCATCTTTATTATGCTTTTCTTTTATCTATCAAGGGAAAGTATGCATTTCCAACTGATTTATTGTTTCAACTCAGTCTTGTACAGTGATATGATTTTAAACAATAAATAGATGATATTTCATGTTATTTATCAAATATGATTTATATCTTATCGAGTCGCGACAAGTGTGATATGATTGAAAACTTCACGAAAAAACCCCATGAAATTTTCTATTTATTATATAATTTTTGGCAATTTACCTTTATTTTTAAAATACCAGCAGCAAAATAGTTCGGCTTTCTTACAGTGAAGATAACACTTTCTACAGTGACGATAACACATTTTAGAGTGAAATAATGAAATTTTCACTCTAAAATGTGTTATCGTCACAGAGTGACTAATAACACTTTTATTTCACTGATATTTAAAGATATTTAACTAAATGTTATACAATGATCTTTATTATCATATGCACGTAACAATAATTGTGATTAAAGTACATGCTGATAGAGTTTGAGATCTCTGAAGAAAGAAAACAAATATGACATTTACTTGGCATATTATTTTGAGTGCTTATTATCTCGAGCTCTTATCTTATGTCTAGCACTTAACTTCTGCATTAGGACTGACCAAACCAAAAAGAGAATTGCAAGATAATTTTTCCAGTAGCAGCAAGGGATCTTTTATATGCACTTTTATAGGCCTTTGATATATCAGTCATGGGGCACTGGTTGGATCGGGGAAAACATTCAGGCCCATATATATACCTAAAACATGTCTTAACCTAAAACACATTTTTAATCCATATTATAAAAAGTGTTTTAAGATAAAACACTGTTTCATTGACAACACTGTTTTAGGGTCCTGTTTTAACTTTTAACATGTTTTATATGGCAGATACACATGTGTTGCAGGCATGTAAGAAGGATATTTGATAAACAGTGGAGGTCAGTGTATCTAGGGGCGTATGGCCATGCTAACCACAATGAGGTTTTTTTTTTTTTTTTTTTTTTTTTTTTTTTTTTTTATCCTTTGACTGGATAAAACACAATTTCCTAGCATGAAAAACCAAATAGTATTGTTTTAGACGACAATTTTTGGCTATTTCAAAGTTACTATTTTGTTTCGCACATTCCTCAACCTTGAACTCCCACAGCGCATTCAGATCAACCTTTCAAACACATTTCACTGAACTGGACTGCATGCACAGAACGTTTCTACGTTATACCTTAAGATACGTAATTGTTGGAATAAGAAATAAATGTTTTATTTAACGAAACACTCAACACATTTTAATTAGTTATATGACATCAAATTATATGGTTAAGAACCACACAAATATTGAGAGGAAACCCGCTGTCGCCACTTCATGGGCTACTCTTTTCGATTAGCAGCAAGGGATCTTTTATATGAATAATCCCACATACAGTATAGCACATATCACGGCCTTTATTAGACCAGTTGTGGGGCACTGGCTGGAACAAGAAATAGCCCAATGGGACCACCAACGGGGATCGATCCGAGACCGACCGCGCATCAAGCGAACACTTTACCACTGGCTACCTCCCGCCCGTAATTGTTGGAAAGCCACTTTACAGAATTACACATTTACTACATCCTGTTATAGACTAGAAAATACTGGAAGAGAAAGTGTTCAACTTCAAATGACACCATTACTTGGCAGTGTTAAACAGCACCCGTCTTGTGTCCTGATACATCTAACGGACAATACCTTTTGAATGCACCATAATCAACAAAGTGTAAATCTTTTTTAAATATCTTATTTGTTAGTGCACATAAAATGTTATCATGTAACGCAATTCTGGGGTGCTATTAGTACGCAATAAAACAAATGGACATGATATTGGTATTTTAATAGATTAGTACTTAATGTTAGGCAAAATACTGGTCAATAATGGCCCTTCTTACAGCGTTTCCACGACCGTTTTGTACCATACTGATCTAAAGTCGAGGTTGGGGAACCTCAATGTCATAGACAGCAATGGTATGCAATACCGCTGTTGCTACAATCACTGCTAGAGATGTATGAAAATTCTTGAAACGGAGAGTGTAAGTTAGACAGGGAAATCTGCATTTCCAAATCCCAAACATGATTTCTACTAAATTTCTTGTTGTACAGTGAGCTTGGTTGTATACCTATTTTCGATAGTACAGTCAAACCTGACCTAGCAGTCACCTGTAATCAGCAGTCACCTGCCTGACTTCGGAAGCAACCGTTAAAAATTGCAGACACTATACCGAAGGTAAACAAGTCGTTTGCCACCGAGGCTAAATGAACCAATTCAAAGGTTGTTGGTGTCTGTCTCGGATGGGGAGACGGGACTTGTACCATTCACCAAGAGACTGACACACATGACAGCTTCACAGAGGTTACTAACAAACAAAAAAAGCGCAGTTATGTGAACTCTTCAGGCTCCAATGCTGGGGATTCCCCAACGACCACAGAATTTATTAAAACTAAAATCCCCACCCCAGCAGCTGGACGTACCAACGTCAGAAGGGGTTTGGATTTAATATTTTACCTTCAACTAAAAGTAATTACAGTTTACCATCTAAACTTACTTAATAAATAAAGTTGTTGTCTATGCACAAATCCATGCTGTACAGTGCCATACGGTAACAGTAAAACAGCTTTCACTATCTACTAAAGGAATATTTCGTTCTGATGCTATATAGTTTGATTGGAATATTGCGGTAATGCATCTGGGATGCAGGTGGATCCCTTTCCCGTGCTGGGATCAAAGGTGGATGACCCCCAGGATGAGCCTGACCCCTTTTACAAACAAATCAACCCAGCCACGGAAGGGGAAGGACCGACTCAAGTGCGGTCACCTCCCCTCCCTCAGGCAACCCCCGTACCTTTTCAAGTAGTCAATGGGGGGGGGGGGGGTCCATTCAACAGGGCAGGTCAACACCTTCTCCTAGCCTGAAAAGAATGTTTAAAACTGATCTGGCGGGGGTTCAAGGGGTAGCTCTTCTCCAATCAATTAGACAGGCTTATCCGACCATTAAGATTGCCAATCTTACAGTCTGGGACAGTGGGTATCTTGACATCTTTCTGGCCTGTCCATCAGAGGACACCATCCTGCTTAAAGGCGTGGAGCATCAGCTCCATTCCTTCCAGACAAACCCAGTAAAGTGTGCTATGTGCCAGAGGTGGTGGCATACTTTGAAAAAGTGTAGATCCACAAGGGAGCACCCCATCTGTTTCAGGTGCGGTTCCAGCCACCCAAAGAGGTCCACCGACAATCCGTGCACTAGGGCTATGTCCTGCGTGAATTGCCGGGGGTGGAGATATTGCACTCACGACACGGAGTGCCCTGATTACAAACAGGCTGTCCATATCCTTGCAGACAGGAACCTACCCTCAGGACAGCCCGGGTGGTGTCTCGTTCCTCCCCCCTCCCCACCCCTCTGGGGATAAAAAATCTAATTTGAAACCAACTTCTGTCCCTCCGCAGGGACCTTCTAACCATCAGTCACATCTGGTTCTTATTATGCACACACGTCAAAACGATTAAACCATGCTATCTTCCCATCTGATAGCCATTAACGAATTCCGCCCCTTCTGTTTCCTGTATAGACCCCTGGCAGCTAATAAACCCATTCAACCCACACTATCTTGCCATCTGATAGCCATTAATGACTTCAGCACCATCTGTTTCCTGTACATCAAAAGACCAGCTGTCACAGTCAGATAAACCCTCCGTAATCCAAAACCACTCTATGGGCCATTAACAACTTCCACACCAACTGTTTTCTGTATAGACCCCCGATGGTTAACACACCCATAAATCTGGCCGACATTCATGCTTCCTGGCACAAAGGTCAGGTTCCCACGCCCATCCCACAGCTGTCCAAGTAATTAACCCAGTTAGGTCTATGTACTAGAAGTAGGTCAAGGTTAGCGTCCCCGTGACGTCACACCCCACGATTGGAGAGGTCAGCCAATCAGAAGAGGCCACGCCCACCCATGATGCCATCAACTAATCAGAAGAGGCCACGCCCAGGTAACGTGACCTAGCTCATTTGCATATATTGAGGCTCAAGTGACCCAACTACTACTCAGGAACCTTGGCCTTTTCTGGAACTTTTTAATTTGGTTTGGAAGCAGGGTTATCTCCCCCTTGACTGAAAACATGCAGAAGTGTTTGGTCTTCCAAAACGGGGGAAGGACCCTGCTGACTAGGGTATCTGCGAGTACTCGGGCACAGGACAAGTCCAGCAAGACTCGAGTCTGCTCACAGGACTCGAGTACCCGTACAAATGAGACAATGTAGAGCATTAATTTCAGCACTAACGAATCGGCAATACAAGATACATAATAGTTATATACATGATCATGTGCTGGTTTTCTTTTTAATCCGTCCGTCCGTCACAATAATGAACGTATCAACCGGTTTCTAAATGCAATACAATGACATGATTTGGCATCCATGTTCAGCGCTGGAATTAAGATGCTTAATGCTAGTTTACTTTATTCCTTAGTCTCAGTATCATCTATAGTCCGTTCCATCCTTCTGCAAAAATGTTTTTGTTTTGTACATAATTTCAGTTTGGTTTGAAGTAAGAAGAAAAGTAAAACTTACTAAAAGTGTTTTGGAAAAAACAAAATACTATTCTTGTGGAAAAATTAGAAAACAATAGGCTTTTGAAATAAATAACTTGTAGTGAATTCCATAGTATGAAAAAAAGGCGTTCCCTGTGGGAATGACTATAATGTAAGTGAAGGGTACTCGGGGTCTGAGTCGAGTTTAACCCTCGAGTACTCGAGTCCAATACTTTAGAGCCGTGGAGGCCCTAGAACGTAGTAGACAACCATTTCATCGTAAAGGCGTTTCTGAAGGACGGCATAATTGAATCCTATGTCCATATAGGTGATGACACAGACAGCGATGATGATTTCCCGCTATCCACACTAGCGGAACGTTTAGAAGAAGAACAGCTGCAATTATTCCAAACTTCCTCAGAAAGCTTCAACTTTAGTAGGTGGGATTAATGTGTGTGCAATGTCATATATCCACTGCAGTTTACGTGTTCGTCTATATAAACAGTTCAATTAAATTTGGTTATACCATGCATTTTTTATGTTTTTTTAATGATTATTATTATATATTTGTTTTTGGATTTTCCCAGCCATTTTCACAATATACAAGTATTATAGTGCCACACATACTTTTACACATTGCACAAAAAGTAGAATATAAGCCAATACACACTTGAGAGTTTTTCATATACTAAGCTTATAGAAAAGGTTACTATATAGAGGATTGTTTTTGTTGTTGTTTTTCCTTGTTTATGAAAATAGTCAACACACCAAAACATTCTCTGTTTTTACCTAGTCCAGAACTATTTTGTCACCCATCAGGTTTGAGTCTGCTGAAAAGTATGATTCCATAATTTCCATTTCTTAATAAAATTTATCGTATTTATTCTTATTACAATATGCAGCTTTTTCTAAATTATAATAAACATTTATTTTGACTTTGAGGATTTCAAAACTTGGGGGTTTCTTATCAAATTTTGAACTATATATATATATTGTTTTGCCAATGTAATGATGATATTTATAACAATGTTTTCTTCAGGGTACTCTAAAGAAAATTGTTTGGGGCCATGGTAATATTAGTACCTGTTACTTCCCTTATCCATTTGAATAGTGATTTAATTAAGCATTGTACATATGAACATTCAAAAAATAAATGAGAATATGTTTCTATATACTTATTACAACAGCTGCAATTTGGACTGGTTATCAATTTAATTTTAAATAGGAAATTATTTGTCGGAAGAATTCTTTGAATTATTCGATATTGAAACCATATTTATTTAGTATCTTTTGTCATATTAAACACGATATACCATGCATTTGTTTTGTTTTATTTTTCTCTCAACACCGCATTTGGCAATAAAAAAGAGAGAAAAAAGATTGTATAACCCGCAGCAGCAGATAAGCCACAGGGGGGGGGGGGGGGGGGGGGGGTGTACTTTTCAATGTTTTAAAATGTATAGCTCGCGGGCTATACACGTAAAATTACAGTACAGTTAATTATGTTCCGTTTTGGCATGGTTCTGTCTTCACCATAACCGTTTCCGGAATGTCACGTTTGCACAGTTCAGAACTCCGAAGTCGTCTATTGACAATGCGGTGCATGTGTTGTTGTGTATTTCAACATCATTCTGAATACTTTGTTTGAATGGTTTGGAAATCTTCCATGGTTGATGCGCAGTCCTGGATTCAATGCAAAAACAAAACACAACAAGTAATAATAATAAAACAAAATAAATAAATACAATTATAACAGTCCGTCAGAAAAAAGATAGATCGCCCGTCGGACTTTCTGCACCCCTGGGCACTTATGCTAAAATGATGATGATGGGTTTGCAAATATCATCAGCTGTATAATTAGCGTTACAGGTGTAAAAACTTACCTGTCTGAACTGCCTGGTCCTGGCATATAGCGCTGAATGGGTCCAAGGTTTAGGAGATGATTGGTTGATTTGAGAATACACAACCACTCGGGGTCCAGTTGCAATTTCATTGGCTGATTGCTATCATGAGGTATGTCAATGACCTACAAAACAAACAACAACATTGTTTTCATAACTACATGTATTAACAACAGTGGTATAGTTGCTATATATGGTTAAGGACCACACAGATATATAGAGAGGAATCCCGCTGTCGCCACTTCATGGGCTACTCTTTTTGATTAGCAGCAAGAGATCTTTTATTTATTTATATTTATTAATTAATTTTTTCATCCATCTATTTACTAATTATTTATCATACATTAATAATAGCAATAATAATAACTTGTTATACTTATATTACTTTTTGTTTTTTAATTAATTTATTTTTAATTTTTAGGTTTTTTTGTTGCTGATGTATGAATAACAAAACAATTGTCATTAATTAGAATAACTATGATTTATATAGCTGATGTGTGTGTGTGTGTATGTGTGTGTGTGTGTGTGTGTGTGCGTGCGTGTGTGTGCGTGCGTGCGTGTGCGCTCACGCGTGTGCTATTCTGCCTCATTTATTTATCTTTATTTATTTATAGATCATAATATTATTGTTAGTATTATAGTTATTACAAGATAGGTATATTGGTGTGTATGGCTGTATGTATATATGCGTGTGTTGGCTGTATGTATATATGCGTGTGTTGGCTGTATGTATATATGAGTGTGTTGGCTGTATGTATATATGTGTGTTGGCTGTATGTATATATGCGTGTGTTGGCTGTATGTATATATGCGTGTTGGCTGTATGTATATATGTGTGTTGGCTGTATGTATATATGCGTGTGTTGGCTGTATGTATATATGCGTGTTGGCTGTATGTATATATGCGTGTTGGCTGTATGTATATATGCGTGTGTTGGCTGTATGTATATATGCGTGTTGGCTGTATGTATATATGTGTGTGTTGGCTGTATGTATATATGCGTGTTGGCTGTATGTATATATGTGTTTGTTGGCTGTATGTATATATGTGTGTGTTGGCTGTATGTATATATGCGTGTTGGCTGTATGTATATATGTGTGTGTTGGCTGTATGTATATATGTGTGTGTTGGCTGTATGTATATATGCGTGTTGGCTGTATGTATATATGTGTGTGTTGGCTGTATGTATATATGTGTGTGTTGGCTGTATGTATATATGCGTGTTGGCTGTATGTATATATGCATGTGTTGGCTGTATGTATATATGCGTGTTGGCTGTATGTATATATGTGTGTTGGCTGTATGTATATATGCGTGTGTTGGCTGTATGTATATATGCGTGTTGGCTGTATGTATATATGCGGGTTGGCTGTATGTATATATGTGTGTTGGCTGTATGTATATATGTGTGTGTTGGCTGTATGTATATATGCGTGTTGGCTGTATGTATATATGCGTGTGTTGGCTGTATGTATATATGCGTGTTGGCTGTATGTATATATGCGTGTTGGCTGTATGTATATATGCGTGTGTTGGCTGTATGTATATATGCGTGTTGGCTGTATGTATATATGCGTGTTGGCTGTATGTATATATGTGTGTGTTGGCTGTATGTATATATGCGTGTGTTGGCTGTTTGTATATATGCGTGTTGGCTGTATGTATATATGTGTGTGTTGGCTGTATGTATATATGCGTGTTGGCTGTATGTATATATGCGTGTGTTGGCTGTATGTATATATGCGTGTTGGCTGTATGTATATATGCGTGTGTTGGCTGTATGTATATATGCGTGTTGGCTGTATGTATATATGTGTGTTGGCTGTATGTATATATGCGTGTGTTGGCTGTATGTATATATGTGTGTGTTGGCTGTATGTATATATGTGTGTTGGCTGTATGTATATATGTATGTGTTGGCTGTATGTATATATGTGTGTTGGCTGTATGTATATATGCGTGTGTTGGCTGTATGTATATATGCGTGTTGGCTGTATGTATATATGCGTGTTGGCTGTATGTATATGTGCGTATGTTGGCTGTATGTATATATGCGTGTTGGCTGTATGTATATATGCGTGTGTTGGCTGTATGTATATATGCGTGTGTTGGCTGTATGTATATATGTGTGTTGGCTGTATGTATATATGCGTGTGTTGGCTGTATGTATATATGTGTGTGTTGGCTGTATGTATATATGTGTGTTGGCTGTATGTATATATGTGTGTGTTGGCTGTATGTATATATGTGTGTTGGCTGTATGTATATATGCGTGTTGGCTGTATGTATATATGTGTGTTGGCTGTATGTATATATGCGTGTTGGCTGTATGTATATATGCGTGTGTTGGCTGTATGTATATATGCGTGTTGGCTGTATGTATATATGTGTGTTGGCTGTATGTATATATGCGTGTGTTGGCTGTATGTATATATGCGTGTTGGCTGTATGTATATTGCGTGTTGGCTGTATGTATATATGCGTGTGTTGGCTGTATGTATATATGCGTGTTGGCTGTATGTATATATGTGTGTTGGCTGTATGTATATATGCGTGTGTTGGCTGTATGTATATATATATGTGTGTTGGCTGTATGTATATATGCGTGTGTTGGCTGTATGTATATATGCGTGTTGGCTGTATGTATATATGTGTGTTGGCTGTATGTATATATGCGTGTTGGCTGTATGTATGTTTTGCAGAGGTATGTGCACTTGAGACATCATCCAGGTAGTAATATTATAATTAAAACTTTAGTGGGTATCTTGATCATAACCATTTTTAATATATGTATGATTTCTTTTTATATTAGCCTCTTTTGAATTTTAATTGTCTTTACCCAAATTAAGACCAGAAGTTAGGCGATATATCGCCCAACTCTTTAAACTTACTTCTATGTTATCTGTAAAGTGGAATTCTTGTCCCATTACTTCTTTTGTTTGTCTCTATTTTTACCCATGTCCTAGAACATGGCTGTGTCGTCTGCGTGATGGGCTGACGTGCTCATCACAACGGGTTCGAGTCCCCTTGTGGTGCGCTTCTCAGAGCTGCGTACGCATGCTTCGCGAAGTGTCTCTAGGGCAGAACTCAACCCGTAGCCCAGTGGTAAAGCGTTCGCTTGATGCGCGGTCGGTCTAGGATCGATGCTCGTCGGTGGACCTATTGGTCTATTTCTCGTTCCAGCCAGTACTCCACAACTGGTGTAACAAAGGACGTGGTATGTACTATCATGTCTGTGGGATGGTGCATGTAAAAGATTCCTTGCTGCTAATCGAAAAGAGTAGCCCATGAAGTGGCGACATCGGGTTTCCGCTCTCAATATCTGTGTGGTCCTTAACCATATGTCTGACGCAATATAACCGTAAATAAAATGTGTTGAGTGCGTCGTTAAATAAAACATTTCCTTCCTTCTGTTTCTACCCTCAAATTGTACTCATCTCATCAACCTATCTGTCTTTCAAACACATCATAATCTTTACTTAATACGTAAGCATTCGTTAGCTCCTTTCTGTCTGCTAATGTTTTTTATTTTGTGTTATTCAAAACAAGTTAGATTAAAAAACAAGGAAATATATTTTAATAGAACTTTACCAATGACATAGCTTGCCTTTAGATTTTAACACTGAACTGTCAGAAACTAGGAGATAGTGAGAAAAGAAATGATGTACTAAACTATTTTAAGCGCAAACAGTTTGATATTTACTGCTTCCAAAATACACATTTTACACACGAGACAGAACCATATATTCAAACCCAATGGGGATATAAATGTATATTTAACTCTTTTATTAGTAATTCTAGAGGGGTTGAAGTTATGCTAAATATCACTTTTGAATTTAAAATACATAAACGGCAGGAATGCAGAAAGTACTTGCCCGCTCGCCAAATGCGAGTAAATATTCTGACAGACGAGTTAAAAAATGTAACTACTAGTCCGACGGGCGATCTGGGGGGGTTTTCAGACCGACCGTAAATTTATTTATTATTTATTTATTTATTTATTTTTGCATCGATTGAATCCGCGGCTCCGCATCAGCCATGCCAGAATTCCAAAACATTCAAACAAACAGTTCAGAATGATGACGAAATACACAGAAGTACATGTATCGCATTGCCAATAGACTGCTATGAAAGTCCGAACTGCGCAAGCGCAACATTCCAGACACGGATTGTAGCGAAAACAGAACCGTGCCACAACGGCCTCAAATGAAAATGTAACCAAATTGGACAAAACGGAATCTATCGTTGGCAAAAAAATACACAAAAACCCCAACACTACCACACACGCACACGCACACACACACACACACACACACGCTTAAAAAAACCCCCAAACAAACAAACATCGAAAATGGTTCCGTTTTGATAGTTATTCAAATTTAGTCTCATTCCCCGGAAACGGAGCCGGTCAAAGGTCAATAATGATTTGTTTACGTTGAAAATATGTTACCAGTGTGTTTTGAACAGATTCTTCTGTTAAATACTTGAGAGATGTCACTACTTGAATTTTGTAAATCTATATGAAAGAAATGTGGAAAACCTAGCCTTGACCAGAATATTTCAAAATAGGTTTGGGGTTTGATTTCGTTCGTTTGCCACGTGATTTTGATCACTTACCAAGTGTCCTAAATAATAGTTTTGTTATTAATACATGTATGAATGTGTCTCTCTCTCTGTGTGTGTGTGTGTGTGTGTGTGTGTGTGTGTGTCTATATATATATATATATATATATATATATATATATATATATATATATATATATATTGTTAAACAATAATAATTAATATATTCTATAGGCTGGCGGACTAGTAGAAATTCTGGCGGGGTAGTACATTTTAGTGGTTCTGGTCCGGAGGGCTTGTGAACTATTTTCCATTTCTACACCCCTGAAAGCAAAACAGATAACTAGGGCAGGGCCGTACCCTGATTAAAATCCTAGGACGGCGGAGGAGGGCATTACATTTTATAAACAAATGAAACATTGTACATATAAACCCTGAGATGTGTATGCTATTTTCTGGAGTTAAACAAAAAAGGTGATATTCTCAGTTCCCCTCACCCCCTGGAGGGTGCGGCCCTATCGGGAAATCTTACTGCATTAGATATTACTGTAGAAGAAGTGTGAATGACTCATAAATATATATGGTAATAATAATTTACTTAGGTCTATATTCTAATATATATAATTAATCAAGATAAACATATGATGGAACTTGCCAAATGGGACATGTACATCTGTTTCAACAGTGCGCACAAGATAGTTGGTACATACATGTACAGTCATTGAGAATAACTGCATATGAATTAAAAGTGTGGTGTCTGTTTCCTCGTAGTCACCTGGTGGCACTGAACGAACATTTGCTCGAAGAATAACGGTGTCACCAAACGTAATGGTTATTTCCTTGTCTTCATGGCAGTCTACGGTGGCTATATTGGTGGTGTGGTTGGATCACGCAAAATGTCAGTCGAGTTTTCCAGAAGCTTGTTTTTACCAGTAACCTGACATTTGATGAGTATGCTGACCACATCTTTTTCTTTTTTTCTTCCTTTTTTTGGACATAAATAAAACATAATTACATGTATATGGATGATGATAAGATGAATGGTAAAACCACATTACGTCCATTTCGGTATGCGACTATTCACAGGGCCGTGCCCCATAATTTGTGTTAGATGAATTATCTTGGTGTCACCCGATCCCGGGATACACGGATCCTACAGTGTCTGCTAGCTCAATTATCTTGGTGTCTCCCGATCCCGGGATACACGGACCCTACAGTGTCTGCTAGATCAATTGTCTTCGTGTCACCCGATCCCGGGATACACGGACCCTACAGTGTCTGCTAGATCAATTGTCTTCGTGTCACCCGATCCAGGGATACACGGACCCTACAGTGTCTGCTAGATCAATTGTCTTCGTGTCACCCGATCCCGGGATACACGGACCCTACAGTGTCTGCTAGATCAATTGTCTTCGTGTCACCCGATCCCGGGATACACGGACCCTACAGTGTCTGCTAGATCAATTGTCTTCGTGTCACCCGATCCCGGGATACACGGACCCTACAGTGTCTGCTAGATCAATTGTCTTCGTGTCACCCGATCCCGGGATACACGGACCCTACAGTGTCTGCTAGATCAATTGTCTTCGTGTCACCCGATCCCGAGATACACGGACCCTACAGTGTCTGCTAGATCAATTGTCTTCGTGTCACCCGATCCCGAGATACACGGACCCTACAGTGTCTGCTAGATCAATTGTCTTCGTGTCACCCGATCCCGATATACACGGACCCTACAGTGTTTCTTAGATCAATTGTCTTCCTGTCACCCGATCCCGGGATACACGGACCCTACAGTGTTTCTTAGATCAATTGTCTTGGTGTCACCCGATCCCGGGATACACGGACCCTACAGTGTTTGTTAGATCAATTGTCTTGGTGTCACCCGATCCCGGGATACACGGACCCTACAGTGTTTGTTAGATCAATTGTCTTGGTGTCACCCGATCCCGGGATACACGGGCCCTACAGTGTTTGTTAGATCAATTGTCTTGGTGTCACCCGATCCCGGGATACACGGACCCTACAGTGTTTGTTAGATCAATTGTCTTGGTGTCACCCGATCCCGGGATACACGGACCCTACAGTGTTTGTTAGATCAATTGTCTTCGTGTCACCCGATCCCGGGATACACGGACCCTACAGTGTCTGCTAGATCAATTGTCTTCGTGTCACCCGATCCCGGGATACACGGACCCTACAGTGTCTGCTAGATCAATTGTCTTCGTGTCACCCGATCCCGGGATACACGGACCCTACAGTGTCTGCTAGATCAATTGTCTTCGTGTCACCCGATCCCGGGATACACGGACCCTACAGTGTCTGCTAGATCAATTGTCTTCGTGTCACCCGATCCCGGGATACACGGACCCTACAGTGTCTGCTAGATCAATTGTCTTCGTGTCACCCGATCCCGGGATACACGGACCCTACAGTGTCTGCTAGATCAATTGTCTTCGTGTCACCCGATCCCGGGATACACGGACCCTACAGTGTCTGCTAGATCAATTGTCTTCGTGTCACCCGATCCCGGGATACACGGACCCTACAGTGTCTGCTAGATCAATTGTCTTCGTGTCACCCGATCCCGGGATACACGGACCCTACAGTGTCTGCTAGATCAATTGTCTTCGTGTCACCCGATCCCGGGATACACGGACCCTACAGTGTCTGCTAGATCAATTGTCTTCGTGTCACCCGATCCCGGGATACACGGACCCTACAGTGTCTGCTAGATCAATTGTCTTCGTGTCACCCGATCCCGAGATACACGGACCCTACAGTGTCTGCTAGATCAATTGTCTTCGTGTCACCCGATCCCGAGATACACGGACCCTACAGTGTCTGCTAGATCAATTGTCTTCGTGTCACCCGATCCCGAGATACACGGACCCTACAGTGTCTGCTAGATCAATTGTCTTCGTGTCACCCGATCCCGAGATACACGGACCCTACAGTGTCTGCTAGATCAATTGTCTTCGTGTCACGATCCCGAGATACACGGACCCTACAGTGTTTCTTAGATCAATTGTCTTGGTGTCACCCGATCCCGGGATACACGGACCCTACAGTGTTTCTTAGATCAATTGTCTTCGTGTCACCCGATCCCGGGATACACGGACCCTACAGTGTTTCTTAGATCAATTGTCTTCGTGTCACCCGATCCCGGGATACACGGAACCTACAGTGTTTGTTAGATCAATTGTCTTGGTGTCACCCGATCCCGGGATACACGGGCCCTACAGTGTTTGTTAGATCAATTGTCTTGGTGTCACCCGATCCCGGGATACACGGACCCTACAGTGTTTGTTAGATCAATTGTCTTGGTGTCACCCGATCCCGGGATACACGGACCCTACAGTGTTTGTTAGATCAATTGTCTTGGTGTCACCCGATCCCGGGATACACGGACCCTACAGTGTTTGTTAGATCAATTGTCTTCGTGTCACCCGATCCCGGGATACACGGACCCTACAGTGTTTGTTAGATCAATTGTCTTCGTGTCACCCGATCCCGGGATACACGGACCCTACAGCGTTTGTTAGATCAATTGTCTTCGTGTCACCCGATCCCGGGATACACGGACCCTACAGTGTTCGTTAGATCAATTGTCTTCGTGTCACCCGATCCCGGGATACACGAACCCTACAGTGTTCGTTAGATCAATTGTCTTCGTGTCACCCGATCCCGGGATACACGCACCCTACAGTGTTCGTTAGATCAATTGTCTTCGTGTCACCCGATCCCGGGATACACGCACCCTACAGTGTTCGTTAGATCAATTGTCTTCGTGTCACCCGATCCCGGGATACACGCACCCTACAGTGTTCGTTAGATCAATTGTCTTCGTGTCACCCGATCCCGGGATACACGCACCCTACAGTGTCTGCTAGATCAATTGTCTTCGTGTCACCCGATCCCGAGATACACGGACCCTACAGTGTTTCTTAGATCAATTGTCTTCGTGTCACCCGATCCCGGGATACACGGACCCTACAGTGTTTGTTAGATCAATTGTCATGGTGTCACCCGATCCCGGGATACACGGACCCTACAGTGTTTGTTAGATCAATTGTCTTGGTGTCACCCGATCCCGGGATACACGGACCCTACAGTGTTCGTTAGATCAATTGTCTTGGTGTCACCCGATCCCGGGATACACGGACCCTACAGTGTTCGTTAGATCAATTGTCTTGGTGTCACCCGATCCCGGGATACACAGACCCTACAGTGTTTGTTAGATCAATTATCTTGGTGTCACCCGATCCCGGGATACACGGATCCTAGTGTTTGTTAGATCAATTATATTGGTGTCACCCGATCCCGGGATACACGGATCCTACAGTTTTTGTTGAGTAATAGTAATATTAATAGTGATAGTTACTTACCTTTTAGTGCCTCTCTTCTATGTTTGGTACACGTTTAAGGAGGACTTGATAGGACACAAACTGTTATCGCACATTCGTCCGTCATGCTTGGACATCTCTCTTACCAAATCATTATTCTGAGAAGGACAAACAGCTCATAGGTTTTCCAAGTAGCTGCATACCAGTATGCCGCGACCTCTATCGGCGTGATCAGAACGAGCCTACGTGCTGTAAACAGAAATGTTGCCAGATATGTTTTGAATATTTACCCCCTTCTTTAGCGCTATCCTGGCGTGACTTTTTTGCTGCTTTTGAAGGACTTTTATTAAAATCACGCTTTTTGTAATGTAATTGGGATTTTTAACTAAATTATCCAACTCAAGTGTGTGCTTTGCGCAGTGGCAATACCTTCGTAGAGATCTTGGTAAATCGTCTTGAGTTTTTGCTTTTTTCGTTTTGCCTTTTTGTGTATTTTCAGTTTTTGTCTCCTTGTCACCCCCGATCCAGCGCTATCCTGTTGCAACCAGTAGAACAGAGCAGCAACGACAACGCACCTGCTCAGGCTGAGCCTGGAAGTGAGTACCACCACCCGCTTTATTTACACGCCCCTGGGTTCACCCCACCCCTTTCTGGGGAGGAGATCTGTAGGGCGTTGGGCTCCGTCGTAAGACATCTGATAGCGGCCGTACCCAAGGGGAGGAACACTTGGGAAATCCACCTAGACTCCCAAGAGCTGAGAGATAAGCTAGAGCTGACCGGTCTCGCAGTCAGAGGACGCGATTTTCAGATCTTGCCCCGTTTCCCTGGGGGTACGTGGGTTCGACTGAGGGGTCTTCCTCTCACCGTGGAGAACAGTTACATCAACCGACTGCTAGAGAAATCGGCACTGTTGTTGTAGGAGCAGACTACTCTACGTGGCGTAATATCCACGTAAAGACGGGGGAAAGGACACTGAAACTTGACATTGTAAAGGACATACCCACCAGACTACAAACGTGTGACCACGAGTGGTTCACTGTTAAATACAGAAATCAACCAGAGGGTACAGATCAGGACGGGCAGGAGGGACAGGCCCAAGAGGACAGCACCCACCCCCCACCCGCCCCAGACCAGGAGGAGAGCTTGGTGATCGACACGTCGGAAACACCAGCGACGGCCCCAGCAGAGGAGGAAGAAGAAGAAGGAGAAAGAGAAAGTGAAGGAGAGGAAAGCAGGAGAGAAAGAAGGAGGAAAGGAAAGAAAGAAAAGGAGAGACAGAGGGATTTGTCATCTTCTGCGGAGGACGTGACACCGGACAAAGCGTGTCACACGCTCTCCCCCCCCCCCCCAGCCCCTTCCAGGAGCAAGGGCCAGAAGTCCGCGAAGACCTAGGTCTAGCGGCCTCCACCCCACCCCTCTTTCCTTACCGACTCGGACTGCCCACGGACTGTGATTCACGACCACCCCTCTAAACCTAGCCTACGTTGACGATATGGACATGCCCCCGGACCACCCCTTTTGTGTTTTCGCTATGCGACCAGAGATAATAATAATAAGTGTTTTCAGTTTGTGTGTTTTCAGTGTTTTCAGTGTTCTTTGTTGTGTTTTTGTGATGATTCGTGATTTGTGTTGTCTGTGCTTGTGTTTTTTCATCGTTGGAGTCATACTGTGTTTCACTGTGTATTCGTGTGGAAATGTGTTGTGTCTATGTGTGACCAACCCAAACGTGCGTGAACCAATGTTGTGTGCTTTATATATTGTGTGTTTTCATGTGTTTGTTGTGTTACATCACGGACACGACCCCGGCCACCACCCCACCCTGTGGCCTGTAAGGCCAGGGCGAACGATTGACTTGGTGTCCCCCGGGGTCCCTGAGACAGGACCCGTTGCGAACTGTATTGTGTATATGCATGCCCATGTGTTTCTGTTGTTGTATTTGTTTCATGTGTTGTCTAATTCTTGTCATAATTATTATTATTATTATTACCACTACTATCATTATATGCTTAAAAGTTGGCAGTTGTCAGCACCCACTTGAAAATTGGCACACTAAACGTGAACGACTTTGTGAATAGTGACACAAAGCGAGCCCTTATTTTAGATTTATTAAATACCGAAAAAGTTAACATAATCTGTTTACAGGAAACTCATTTCAATGATAAAGATAATATAAAAAAATTATTAAAAGAATTTAAGGGGAAATTTTATATCAATTCATGCAATGTCGGCCAAAAATGGGGGGTAGCTATTTTATTCAGAAAAGGTTTAGAAATAAAAGTAATTAATTATCTTAAAGACGCGGAAGGGCGAGTTCTAAGTTTACTTTGCCAATTTAAAAGCCAGGTTTTTAACGTAGTTAATCTGTATTCTCGGAACCGAACATACGGGTACATCGACCCCTGGCCGCCATTGTTTATCACGTGACGCGGTGAAGCTTCTCCTTAGTTACGTATGGTTTGATAGTGAAATGAGGCAACTTTGGTCAATCATAAAACGACAAACCTGATGGAATTCCATGGCTTCCCTCACAGAATGTGACTACGTTGACTTTAATGTTGTTGCTTGTTGACACCAACAGAGATTAATTTAGCAAACAAAATGGTTAAAGCATGTGCAGTGATAAAAATCCCACACTATACTGTAAATAAAATACACAATTCCATCGTCTTCCATGAAACACCCCCCCCCCCCCCCCCCCCCAACAAAACGATGCATCCAGATCTTGAATAAAGAGTATATTCCTTTATCATTAAATTTGTGTGGTCTTTATTTTTCATTTAATCTTAGTTGCTTGGATATTATCTATACTTGTATTTATTTTGCCATACCACAGCTACTACATCTTTTTTTCTTTTTTTAAATAAAAGTTTATACTGCTAAATTACACACATATAATAATTATAATATATTCTTGTTTAAACCTTTTTTTTTTTTTTTTTTTTTGCAAATGTGTCTGTAGCAGGCCTGCAGTAAGAAAATATAGGTTGTCCCCCCCCCCCCTCCGTGTGTTTAGTATTTACTTTGGTGCAGAGGGTAAATAATGTGTGTGTGCCTTTGTTTCAATATATATATATATATATATATATATATATATATATATATACATACATACATACATACATACATACATACATATATATATATATATATATATATATATATATATATATATATATATATATATATATATATATATATATATACACACACACACACATTAGTGATTTCCCTAGAAATTTGTCAAGGCATGGTAGACCAAACACTTTTGGGGCATTTTCACCATTTTCGGGGCACTTTTTTTCATTAAAAATACACAAAAATTAATTGAAATAAACATTAATGTAATTTATGTGCTTGCTTTAATAAATGAATGGCAAATGATGTAAAAGACATATTTTATTAATTAATAATACCTTTTTGGGCGTTTTATAAAGGCAATTTTAGAATTAATTAGTGAAAAAGGCTTATTTAATCTCAGGGCAGCATGGTGCTGATTAAGGCAAGATGGTGCTAAACTATTGAGGCATGGTGCTGCACCGTGCTAAAACAAGCTAGGGAAAACACTACACATACATATACATAAATCTAAAAATACATAAAAATCTATTCTATTGTGGATCAGTGTAATTTGGTGGTTGTTGTACATTTGTAAATTTTACTTGTTCAAGTTAGAGGACTTACCTTTTTACATATATATGTAGTTTCATGGTATTCTACAGTTCAGTGTGTGTGTGTTTGTGTGTGTAATCTGCTTTAGAAATTACATGCAATAAAATGAATGGTCAACTGCCATATCTGATATTTGTTTTCCATTTTGAAAACAGTTTGACATGGAGAATATAGCATTTAACTATCTCATTCATATATTTTCCTTGAATATGCTACATAAGTGCATCTACATGAGGTAATGTAACCCGGGTTAAAAGCAACTTAGGTTAAATATGTGTAGTCTAGTAGAAGGCATACCGATATAGATCAGTTTATTAACAACCATATTTGCCTCCTTTCTCCAGCTGTATACTATTAAAAATTAGTTTTGTAGATATTACTTAAATTGAACTGCAATAACAATTCCAATACAGCACAAGACTGAACAAGAAAATATCTGCAATATCCATTGTGACTAGATATAAAACAACACCAATATTATACATATATATATTAACCATTATTATTCAGGTAAGTTTTTGTGTTTTATTACTAAATATACCAGGTTAAACCCTATTATTAAAACATTTGCATGTTTGTTCGACGAGGTAACACTTATGTTTTATTAGGTTGTAGACCTCGACATGAAAATAACTGAGGGAACTGATTATTTGCTCCCTAATGTACTTTATGGGGGGCAATTTAAAATATTACTGTGACGGAAGATGCTCTTAATTTGTTTTCGCCTGTGGCGATATTAATTATTTTAGAGAGCCGTGTGCAGTTCCAATATGCACTTAAAGCCAGATGGGCACTTTGTTACGTAATACCTTCGCGAGTTCTGTTTTACAACCAGAGGATTGTCAGCGAACTGGCGACAGTAAGTCTGACCATCTAAGGAAAAATGTCGTCTTGGTCGCTGTGGTAAATTCACATGATAAGGGGAGTACCGCGATGTGCCCCCAGGCGATATTCGGTTTATAATAAATAGCTAGGGTTTTAGAGATATCAGAATGCGCCATAGTCATGTGAGGGGACTTCTTGAATACGCCCCGCTTATATAGCTCCAGGAAGCATACCCGGCCTGCCCCATTTGCTAGAAACCGCTCTCTCAATGATACCAGCTGTAGCACCACGCTCTTCGGGTCGGTTTCAGGTGTCAAGTCGTTGCCTCCCAAATGGATTATCACTAAAACCGGCTTATAGCCAAGGGCCTCTGTTAGCAAATCCTCTGGTATGCGGTCTGACCGCATACCACCCCATCCATAAAAACGGCATTCCGCATCTACTTTCAAATCGCCACCGGTTTGTTGCTCCAATCTCCTTACACAACTACTGCCAAAAATAGCAACTCGAACCATGATTAATTCATTAATGAGTTATGCGAACATAGCTATCTTTATACCCAACTGTGATTCACAGCAGAGCCGTTAATTGGAGCAAACTAATAACCAATCAGAAACCAGATAAGACGCCAATTAGGACACCATAATAACGACAGCCCATTGGCTAAGTTTGGATCCCCCCTAACCAAAATACCTTTAGAAAATGACCACACGGTTTAACCAGATAAGAATTTAATATAATATTGCTGTTTTCTATTTTCAGTTAGCCACAGTGTGCGTCACGGACACGGACTTTACCTGTATATAATGCACTTATATATTTCTTTGCCAATAAATGGAACCCTCTTTCTTTTTTTTTTTCACGAACTATGTTTATATGTTAAAGCACTGCTTTTTTAACCAATATACTACACTATAAGGGACAACCCCCTTCAAATTAGATAGATAAGCTAGAATAACTCCCCCTCTGGCCTTGTATTTCATTATAATCCAAGGCTAGGGGGGGGGGGGGGAGTGGTGGCTCTGAAAAGACGTTGGTTGCATTACACTCGATTAGGATGCTAGGACAATAGGAACAACCTAAACACCATAATAGGGAACACATACAAAACAACATGCTCTGCAACAGTACACAGGGTGCATTGCCTAATCATAACAATGCACCCGCACCCAGTTAATGGCCCAGCGCGTACTCTAATAAGGAGCTGAACAAAAGAATATCAGCTCCGAGTACAAAAATTGCACTGCACCCAGGGAATGGCTGAACAAAAGAATATCAGCCTACCCTACCCAAACCCCAAAAAGCTGCTGGTGTGTACTTGGTGATTTGGAGATGGAGGAATAACAACGGCTGCAGGACCGACACAACGATCTGGACCCCCTGAAACGGCCGCCTACCCACCGGTGTTACCACATTGCACGAGTCTCCCCTGGGTTGTCATGCCACGACCAGAAGCGGTCAGGCCCTTTCTCAGGGCCCGATGGGCAACCTAGGGAGACACCACAGCTACTCTCGATATACTAAAGTCAAAACTTATACTAGCTCTACTACCCTTTACAGTTTAGACTGACCATTCAAAATTCGCGCCAAAATTCCTACAAATCAAAACTGCGCACCTTTTCTCTTTGGCATATCAACTGCTCCATTCAAAATTCCATAGCACCACCACCCACCCCCGCCTGCTACCGATCCCGGTCGGACTACTGGTGCTCCCTTGCACCTGCCAGTGCAGGCGGTCCCTCCTCTCCCCCCCCCCCCCCCAACTTTCTGTCTTGGACGACAGAGCTTGCTCCGCAAGCACTTGCGCCCACGACAGGCGTGCGCTACAACAGCTTGCTCTGAATGTGCACGTTAAACCCTATGACATGACCTGACCTGAGATATCAGGGAGAAACATATTGGAAGGCTTCCAGGGAACGCGTCCGTTTGGACTTGGTAAATATTATTTCTGCTCTGTTGTATAACCTTGATGTGATTGATGTGACTTTAAATATTTTAATACTGTATTATACCAATATTATTTAGACGGTGCTGCCGGTCATCTGACGCAGTAAACTGTAGGCTCACTGTTCTAATATATATAAAAAGCTTAACCAGTCAAGGTTACTGAATGAGTAGTTAAGGGTTAATTAAAAATTAACCAGTTAGGAATAGAGTTGTAATTCCTTTACTAATTAAGTTCCCCTGGAAGCGTTTCTCAATTATCACACGTGTGGGTGTTGTGTCACGGTGAAGTGATTAGAATATTGTGTAAACTAGACACCTAGAGATTAAGTAATTAAGTGATCAGTTCTGGGTTGTTATTATTTGTTGTTGTTAATTAACTACTGTGGCAGTACATTTGTCAAGACAAGACAAGACAAGAATTTTATTCTCATAAACTGCACCGAGTGCAGTATGGAGAAAATATAAACAAAATAAGTTACAAAGTGTTTTCTGTAGTGGTAATGGACATACTATTTAAGTAATATTAACCCGGAAGACTGACCCTCTCAATGACAATTTGAAAATATTTACATAGTTTACACAAAAGTGATTTTTTAGTTGTAGAAAATAACTGGTAAAAGGTAATTGCACTTGCTCTATTGGTATAGTAACTAGGTATATACACATTTCGATCAGTAGATAAAGACGTACATTTAAAAATATAGTGAAACTCATCACCAACATCAGTGTTGCACAAGTGACATATTCTGTTTTCTCTCTCAATATTAAACCATCTACCGGTTTCAATAGGAAGTCTGACATTTCCAGTTCTAAATTTACAAAGAATTCTAGCATTTTTTGTTGAGAGTTTCAACAAATAATTTTCTAATTTAAATTCATGCTTGAACATTCTGTAGTTAATACCTTTCGATGAGTCAAATTTATCACTATTCCATTTTTGTAAGTACTGGTCACATAGTATTCGTTTAACTGCATGTTTTAACCACAAAACATCCACCTGTGTACATGAATATATATTACATAAACCACATTCATCTAATATACGTTTTATAAAGGATAACCAAGTACATGGTATAGCATTAACGTTATGGTTATATGATGCCAACATGTATAATATACCAGACAATTTAGATTTTCTACTATTAACAACATTTGCCCAGTATGTAATCATTCTAACTTTAACACTAATAGACAGTGGGTATCTACCTAATTCACCATAAATCATAAAGCTTGGAGTCGACTTATGAACACATAATATATATTTGCAGAACTTGAGATGTAATCGTTCAATGATATCTAAATTACTGAAGCCCCATATTTCACATCCATATAATAATATAGGTTTTACAATCCTGTCGAAACAGTTTTAATTGACAATCGATTGACAAATTGAACTGTCTGCATTTTTGTAATACAGCAAACATAGACTTTGAGGCTCGATTGATTAGATTTTTCTTAGCACTTGTGAATGACTCAGATTTACTCAACACAAGCCCAAGGTATTTAACTTCAGTCGTCGTAGGTTAATAGAGATTCCAAAGTGTATTGTGTTTTTGTTGTGTTTTCTAGTGAACTAAACGTGCTATAATAATATATACTTTATATAAGATCTTATCTCTGATCATACCTAGACGAGCCACGTGGGTTGAACTGCCCGTTACAGAGAGATCTAATAAATATACAGTTAGGAGAGATATTTGGATAATCGTGTTTCATTCAGTTACGGGTATTATAGGATCCCTGTGACAATTACCATATTGATACTACATGTATATAAATCCACATGCCAAAGGAAACTATATATTATTCTCCTCCCCCCACCCCCCCCCCCCCCCCCCACCCCCGCCCCGGAGGTGGTCACTGGCGAAGTCAGAGGTTAGATCCGGGGCGGGCGTGCCTGAACCCTTGTGGATAGGGGCACGTTAATAGAGTTGCCCGTTGCCCGTATTATTCTCCTTGAAACTAATCTCAGGTGTGATGGGTAAGTAGAGAGAGATATTGCTCCCCCTAGAAGTCAAGGTCTGAGGATGGCTATATTTTATTATTGCTATTTTTTGTTGCCTGCATTCAACCGGTAAGGAAGGGCAACATCATGTGGTAATTTTGCAATCTGTAAAAACAAAAGCATTTCATTATTTCAAGAAACTGTATTTTGTTTTAAGAATAAAAGAATGTATTCAGTGGAACATTATACTGTTGCCAATACATCTATATAATAAGATATGACAATAATACTATTGTAATTTTGAACTTGTAAAGTAACAACTTCGTCATTGTTTAATTATTACATATTATTTGGAAATAAAATAATTATTAAATCATAAAAATAATTAACTTAATCATGCATACAAATTTTATTATAAATACAAATTATATATTTGTAGCCCACATCATAATTATTATATTAATAATTATCTTATCATTTCAAAATTGTTAAAATTTATAATTAACATTACCTGAAAATTGCATCAACAAAAATTATATTCTGCCCAACCTGCCGTCCCCTCGACATTCAAAGTACACGGAAACACATCGGTACTAAATATAGATTATACTAATTCAGATTCCCGTTGTTCGTTTCTCTTATATAGCAACCCAAGCTGTTATAATACACATAAGACGTATTGCAACTATGTGTTAGCTACAGAAAATAAATGACAATATGTAAGGCATGTAAAAAGTTAATATGATAACTTTATTCTATGTAAACCAGTAATCACTAAGGCTTTGCTTCACCCCCAAAGACCCGGATGATCGGTAACTAGGCCGTGTGACGTCACGCCGGTTCCGAGAATTGTCCAGTGAATCCATGCCAAAGGGCTGAGTTCATTGCAAGCTGTGTAAATTACTTCTTTACGATGAATGACCAACGAACCGTGACTAACCGTATTCTGTGCGGCGACTTCAACTGTGTGGACGGTGTAACGCTTAACCGGACAGGCTCTAAGAAGCAGGAGCGTAGGGGCACTATAGGGATGTTCGCCGAAGCAGGAAATGACGCAGTGCGGCGCATGCGCGTAAAACTGGTTGGCAGAAACCATTTCTTTTATCATTGTAATGGATGACCAGATCACAAAGAAATTAGTTTTGAATGGCCCTTTGTCGGCGTATGCGAGTGCATTAACCCCTGAAGCAAAACAACGGTACTACAGAAAGCTGCTTTACGATTCTGAAACGAAAACGTTGCCCGACCCGTACAGTTTAGGTGGGAAATGGAGCACAAATCCAAGCAACTGGCCAGATTTAACTTTTGGAGATATTTATCTCTATTTAATCGACACACCATCCATCTACAACAAAGATTCAATGAAAGCCTACAAATCGCTGGAAGCATACAAGTAAGTAACAATGTGAAAATTTATTTTCATTTATCCTATAATTACTTTGTCTTTTCATTGCATGCACACGCTATTATATAATAATAATTTATAAATTGGTGTACAATTATTATACAAAATAATATATATATATATTTTTTTTTTTATATACCCTGTATATATATATATATTGAAAATCACTAACCATGGGAGTAGGGCAAGTGTATACATTAAAAAAAAAAATTAAGCTGTTGATTTTCATAATTTCATTTACATGTATATATATATATATACATGCATACATGTTTAATCATTAATGCACATAACTAAATTCTAGTTGATATATATTATTACTAATATTATTTTTTCATATAAAACAAAATATGCTGATATAGCACTGATATAATTTTTTCATGTCTACATGTATATGTATGTATATTTTTTGTATTATACAGGTATGTTGTTAGCGGACATGTGCAGGTTGTGCTGTCAAATCCAGTAGATGACAAGTGCCCTTTCATTGCATTGAAATCTAAAGTGACTCCTTCGCAGAGGGCAAGGGACAAGCCACATGAGCCATGGGTTTTCTTGGAGAAAAACAGCGGCACAGTTTACTGTGCACACTGTACCTGTATGGCCGGGTATGATACTACATATAGTTATCTAAATAAAGAAATATGTGTGAGCTATGCATACCTGCTAGTGCTGGTTATTGCTATTGACTTCCTAATCAATAATCAGACTTTGCAGATCAATTTATAATCGTTTTTAGTTCCACATAAATGGAAGTCAACATAGCAGACGAATGAAAGTAACAACTTCACAGTTTATATAGTAACCTGTTTAGTGACATATGCAACAGTGACCATCTAAAATAGATTATTTTGAAGGAAGCTGTGACATCTGTGCTAATAACTGTCAGCATCTGCTTCCGTCATTTTGAGATGTTTCATCTTACGAAAAATAAGACGGTAATACTACTAATAGCAAAAATAGATTATAACACTTGTGAACTCAAGTTTATTAACGAACTAAATGTATGTGTGCAAATTTTGATAATCGATTAAGAGTGAACAGAACAGATTGATAATCTTTTTTATTACCTAGATCAATAAATTAACCGATTATATGATTAATCGCTCTAGCCCTATAATACCTGCATATAGCTAATTTGGCTAAAATTATAAAGAAAGCTAATTGGTTCTTTCCTAAATGTTTTACGACTTTAGGTTTGGAAAAAAATTTACTTTGTACATTTAACTTTTTGGAATGTTTGTACATCATTTACTTACCTGCATTCAAACCCAAGTTTTTCATATATATGCAAATTGTTTAATAATAGTTATTGTGTTATACATGTAGGTTAGGTGAAGTATGCAGCCATGTTGGAGCTCTTTTGTTCAAGATCGAGATGGGTGTTAAGATGGGTATGACCCAAACCAGCTCAACCAGTAAAGCTTGTCAGTGGAATAGCACTTTTCGAAAAGAGGTAATTTGATCAGACATATTTGTTTTCTCCAACAGAGGCCTTTACATATATGATTTCTCCCTTTAAATGTTTTCCTATTTACAATGTAGCTTTGCACATTTACTGCCACAAAACACACATTAACTGTTACTAATTACATTTATAATATTACATATATATATATATATATATTAAAAGCATGAAAATGTGAAATTAGCACTTGTACGGGTCGACCCACTAAACTGGTAGTGGTATTTATATCTTGACCACAGAGGCAGCATGGTACTGAAATAAAAATGTATGATGTAGAGTAAGGACTAACAATGCAGCTGCTGTAGAAAAAAACCTGACATATACATGGAAATTATATAAATTTATTCTTTAAATGTTGACAACATTCATGTACAATGCATTAAACACTTCAATTTTTTTTTTTATAAACTAAGGGTATTATCTAATGAATGCTAGAATTGTTTTCTTTGATACTGGATGACTAAAATTATTTATTAAAAGAAAGCCTGCTTACACAAAGAATGTGTTTGCCTAAAATGATCTACTGTATTTTGTTTAACTTTATTATTGTATTATTGTTTATTATGGATCATTTATTTTTAGGTCGCTCCAACAACAATAACTGATATATTTCAGGAGATTAAAGGCAAAAGGAAGAAGGAAATTAAGACGGTTCAGGCCAGTGGATCTGCGCCATTGCCACCCTCAGAAGAACTACACAAGTTGTATGCCCTGGTACCAAATGCATCTTTTTTTACATCAGTCTCCATACCAGGACTAACAGATAACCTCCCCACTGATCACAATCTGCCATGTATCCAAAAATATCCAAAATTGTTAACAACATTCAGTGGAACACTGTTGGAAGATAATTCTAATTTTGAGACCTACAGCATTTCCAAACAACAAGCTGCTAACTTGGAAATAGCCACAAGGAATCAAGCTGTCAGTCCCCTGTGGTACCAACATAGGATGGGTAGAGTAACGGCATCCAAGGCCCATGACATTTTAACATGCAGAGACACGACATCTCCAGATAATCTTGTAAGGCGCATTGTTGGATATGTTTCGTATGACTTGTCAAAGAAAGAAGCTGTGAAATGGGGAATCGATCACGAAGACGAATGTAGAGTTGCCTATAGTAAGCATCAGACTGGGTCTCATGTAGATTTTCATTGTAATCCTTCTGGTTTTGTGATCAACACTGATCACCCATTTCTTGGAGCTAGTCCTGATGGCTATATTGACTGTCAGTGTTGTGGGAAAGGTACCCTGGAAATTAAATGTCCTTTTAAGCATAGGGACAAGACTGTACAGGAAGCAGCTGCAACAGATAAGGATTTTTGTCTTGATTCATCTATGCAGCTTAAAGCGAATCACAGATATTACAGTCAAGTACAATTTCAAATGTACATTACAAAATGCCAATATTGTGATTTTGTTGTCTATACCAAGTGTAAGCCTGCACCAAGTATGGTCATTGTACGACTGTCCATTGATGTCGACTTCTGTCAGAGTCTGATTGCTAAATGTGAACATTTTGTAAACAACTTTGTCAAAAATGAGTTGGTGTCTCGCAAACTGGAAAACCAGCCAGTAGTTACTTCTACCCATAAAGAAGATAACAGTGATCAAACATGGTGCATTTGTGCTGAAGTAGAATATGGTCGAATGATCAAGTGCGACAATGAAGACTGCCCATATCAGTGGTTTCACTACAAGTGTGTGAACATTCGCAGGAAGCCTAGAGGAAAATGGTTTTGTGCTAGCTGTGACAAATAAATAACTGTTCATAGTCATGAACAATGTTCAGAAATTGAACAAAAATTGTGAAATTGGTGGCCTTAAATTTTATTTATAAAGTATGTATTTTGAAACAATAAAATGGATATAGCTACTGTTAGCTGATGATTAGTGTAATAAACACCAATAAAGTTATTAAATACACTATCAGGGCTTCTAGAATTTTAAAAAAATCCGTTTTTTTTTTTTACAAGCAATGGGGCATGGCCACAGTACTTAATTACTAGCCTGTTATTGAAATTCACTACCATATTATATAATTATAGAATCCTCGATAATTTAATCGTGGACATGTTACAAAATAAAAGACAGAATTATGTATGTACCATTTTGAAGCAAAATACAAGTTCAAAAATCTAAGAAACAAGTTTTGGTTGTAAATTACATAGAGCTGAACAAATGGTGACTATGCTGTCTGAATGGGGAACCATGTGCATACTCATACTACTACTCAGAATGTTCCAGTTTTTCAGTCTTTCAATGGCTCTTTCCACATGTATGCGTACATTAGCAATTTTTCTGGTCTGCTCAACTTCCCGAGCACTAAGCTGCGACTTTCCTCTGGTGAAGGCTGGTATTACCAGTGTCGCATTACGATTTGCCAAGTCCTCTGCTATCAAAAATCCTCTATCTGCCAAAACTTCATTGCCATATTCTAATTTGTCCAAATAACCACTTCTCTGAGTAATAACTTTATCAGATGTCCTACCTCCAAATGCCCTGGATACATAAGAAATTGCTCCTGTTGGAGTTATAGACACAAGAAATTTAATGGTATTGTTGTGTTTGTAATTTGACCATGTTTGGGCCCTTGCTGTAAGTGGTCCAGGTCTCTGAATAAAAACTTCAAAACAGTCGATAATACTAACACATTTTGGATATGTTATTTTAATAATATTTGGCATATTGCGTTTTAGACTGTCTTTGTCTGGCCACTGAATAAGAAAGGCAAGTTTCTCTGCTAACTTTGGCAGCCCCTGATTAAGCATTTCTGAGATTGTGGTGACAGACACATTAAATCGATATGCCAAGTCCTGGTGCTGCAGATTTAATCTCAGTTTCATAATTAAGCACGTCAAAACACATGTTGGTGATAAAACTTTACACGAAGGCAATGCCAAAGAGCAAAATGACAACAGCCACATAAACAGCGCTTTTGATGTTACACCTGTGTAGAACTGAATTCTACGGTCGCTTGAAATTGTCTGCTCCTCGAAGCTCAGCCGACTCGGGTTTTCTTTCAAAATACAATTCTCAGTCTGAAGCCTCCCCAGTTCTTCATACAGCTGCTGATTTTCAATCCGTAGGGAAGCTATTTTCCTTATACAAATACTGTGTGTCTCAGCATGGGGTTGTGACTCTGAAAAATAATTTTATTTTGCATATTAAGGGGTATCAAATTAATACATTAAATTTTATAAGTATAATCATGCAAACCTTGACATTCACCCCAAAACATATGTCTATATTATGTACATAAAAGATCGCTATACATTATGTACATAACCAGTGCCTTGATGCAGATCACTATGTGGCAGACAATTCATATGCTGACGAATTGTATTTAAGCAATATATACATGTAGATGTACCAAAATGAAGTGTAAATACTTGTCTGACTAGTAAAAAAAACATTGTAACTTAATTTGGTTTAAAAAAAAGTTTATTAATACCTACTCTTATTTATTACCATAATGTACATATTTTATATTTAGCATCTATAATTTGTTGTTGGGAGTGTTCACATTATACGTGATTAATATGTGTGTTTGTGTAATTAATTAAATTAATATTTCCCAAACTATGTCCAAAATATTGAAATTTGGATCACATATACATGTACATGCAAATAAATGATTGTCTACCTTCTGCTTGTGTGTCAATAAGATTTTCTGTGTTTGACAAATCTAGTAATGCAGAAGTGGCTTGCTTCTTCTGCTTTTCAGATTTTCGGACCTCCAGTCGCTGGTGTCTGGCATGGCGGATTGTACCACTTAATTTGGTGTCCTGGTAACCCATGTTGATGGAGGGAATGTAGTCAGGACTATTCTTGTCATTGTTTTTCTCTCCTGGAATGATAAAAATAGTCACTTGTATTTTACTGACAGGTTAATTATCAGATATATGTTTTACTAATACATGTGAATGGGTTCCAATCTAATTATTCCAGATTGCCCAATTTTGACATTGAAAACTACAAGTTTTTAGTTGTGACCGAGTCGTCAATTTTGTCTGGCGGTATGACTCCTCCATAATACACTTTAAATTAAAAACATTGCGAGAGAGAGAGAGAGAGAGGGGGGTACTAAGAAAGATAGAGTATCGAGATTAGAAAGAAAAAGAAAAGTTTTATTTAACGACGCACTCAACACATTTTATTTACGGTTATATGGCGTCAGACATATGGTTTAGGACCACACAGGTTTTGAGAGGAAACCCGCTGTCGCCACTACATGGGCTACTCTTCCGATAGGCAGCAAGGGATCTTTTATTTCCGCTTCCCACAGGCAGGATAGCACAAACCATGGCCTTTGTTGAACCAGTTATGGATCACTGGTCGGTGCAAGTGGTTTACACCTACCCATTGAGCCTTGCGGAGCACTCACTCAGGGTTTGGAGTCGGTATCTGGATTAAAAATCCCATGCCTCGACTGGGATCCGAACCCAGTACCTACCAGCCTGTACATATATTTGAACTCTAATTTCTGATTCATGCTTACTTTAAATAAATTATGTGTAAAGTTTTGAAAACATCCGATTCAGATCAAATGTATAAATATTTTTTCAATTTACCATACAAATTTTAAATGGTGTCTACCTCTCCACCCCTGTTTGTTTTCTTTTGGAATGCTAATATTTTGGAATAGAAATATATGTTCATACAGCAGTGAGTTGGAAGCACCAGAACCCTTTTATCACTTATTTGCAAAAAAAACTAAAGAAGAGGATAAATTATGGTGACACCGATAAAAGGCGATATGAACTTAGGGTACCCACATATTTTCCAAGGTTTCCTCTTTATTAATGTTATGAACCCTGCCCTCTCCTGATTTGGGGGTTTATTAGATACGTCCCTGACAAACACATGGTATTTTTTTTTTTTTTTTTACCTGTTATGAAGTGACGATGGCAAACGCGATCATAATCTGTAGGCTCCCATTGTTGACGCCCATCGGCTAACACACGCTTTATGGCTCCAATCCAACGATTTCTACGGTTGTCTGGTTTCTTTGGGATGCGGTAAAAGCTTCTTGGGTTTTCTTTGTCAAATCTACTTGTGCAACCGACCACACAACAAGACACAACCATTTTTAAACCGAGACAAAGAAACCAAAACAACGTGATCAGTCGGCCATGTAAATAACTCTTTTTGCCCAACCAGTCCTGTCACGTGACTGTTCGTGACGTCACGGCGAACATCCCTATAGGGGTTAACGAATTATATAACATTATAAACGAACATGCACTAACAGACGCATACAGATATTTATACCCAAACAGAACCTCTTACACATACCACATTAAAGCTTATAAAACATACTCTCGCATCGACCTATACTAGCTCAATCATTTACCTTTCGACCGACCGCTCAAAATTGCGCCAAAATTACTCAGCAAAACTGCGCACCATTTTCTCTTTGGCTTTAAAATGGCTCCACTCAAAATTCCATAGCACCACCACCACCACCACCCGCCTGCTACCGATTCAATCGGACTGCTGGTGCTCCCTTGCACCTGCCAGTGCAGGCGGTCCCCCCCCCCCCCCCCACCTTTCCTGTCTTGGACAAAAGGGCTGTGCGCTACAACAGCTTGTTCTGAATGTGCACGTAAAACCCTATGACCTGACCTGACCTGACCGAATCTACGAGCTACTCTCGATTCAAAACCTATACTAGCTCGACCATTTACCTTTTGACCGACCGTTCAAAATTGCGCCAAAATTCCCTCAACAAAACTGCGTACCTTTTTTCTTTGGCATTTAACAGCTCCATGCAAAATTCCATAGCAGCACCACCACCCCCACCCGCCTGCTACCGATTCAGTCGGGCTGCTGGTGCTCCCTTGCACCTGCCAGTGTAGGCGGTCCCCCCCCCCCCCCCCCCCCCCGCCACCTTTCCTGTCATGGACAGAGGAGCCGGCCAAGGCCGGCTCTTGTGCCCACAATAGGCGTGCGCTACAACAGCTTGCTCTGAATGTGCACGTAAAACCCTATGACCTGACCGAATCTTCTTTCCTGTCATGGACGGAGGAATCGGCCAAGGCCGGCTCTTGTGCCCACGACAGGCGTGCGCTACAACAGCTTGTTCTGAATGTGCACGTAAAACCCTATGACATGACATGACCGAATCTTAATCTCAGGGCAGTTTATTGCTGGTCTGAAAGAAGCTGGTGTAACTCAGTGCGTATATACTGATCACAAGCTTGTTTGGGCTGACTTTACCTTTGACAAAAATAACAACGGACTTTTGGGCTTTTAACAATAGCGTTCTGAAAGACAAAAACTACGTTAATTTAATAAATGACTTTTGGCAGACTTGGAAAACAAAAAAAGGGGATTATAAGGATCTTTTGTTATGGTGGGATTTGGGTAAAGTAAAAATAAAAACTCTGACCAAGGACTATTGTAAACGAAAACGCAGGACTGAAAGGACGTACATATATAATCTAAAACAAGACGAAATTTTCTTAACACAACTAGACGAGTTAGGACACTTGGACGATTATTCTGAATTATTAAATGTACAAAATAAAATTAAAAGCTACGAACAAACACAATTACAGGGTGCTAGAATTAGGGCCAAGGTCGATGAAATAGAACAAGGTGAAAGATGCACGGCGTACTTTGTAAACCTTGAAAAACAAAAAGCCAATAACAAATCCATGGACTCCTTAATAACTGAAGACGGTAATTTTAGAAGAAACTACTAAATTTGACAAAACTTTACAAAACTTTATACACTTCAGAAAAGACAGACGTTTCGGCACAAAATTATTTATTAAACAAAATGACAAAGACGTTAAACGATGAAGACAGGGATGCATGTGAAGGGGAAATAACTCTTGACGAAGTTTCATCAGCTATTAAATCTTTTGCCAATGAAAAATCGCCTGGCTGTGATGGACTGTCTGCAGAATTCTACCGGAATTTTTTCGGCCTTATTGGTAGTGACCTGGTAGAAGTAATTAATGATGCCCTTAGTAAAGAAAAATTAACTTTCACCATGAGGTGCGGTGTAATCGTTTTAATTTGGAAAGGCAATGAAAAACAACTTCTAAAAAATTGGCGCCCGATTTCGTTACTAAATTGCGACTACAAAATTATTACAAAAGTTTTGGCCAGTAGAATTCGAGATTTCTTACCAAAAATTATTCACCCAAATCAAAAATGTTCAGTAAAAGGCAAATCAATACATGACGGTGCGTCATTGATAAGGGACTTAATAGAATACGTTAATCGTGAAAATTTACCGGGGTTAATTCTTTTTCTAGATCAAACTAAAGCTTATGATAGAGTAGAGTGGGATTTTCTATTTAAAGTGCTCATTAAAATGATTAAGACTTGCTACACAGATATTTCATCTGCGGTAAAAGTCAATGGATATATTTCAAACTATTTTAACTTATCTCGGGGTATTAGACAGTGATGCCCGATCAGCACAGTTTTATACATTTTAGTAGCAGAAACTCTGGCGGAAGCTGTTCGGGAAGATACAAAATTAATGGAATAAATCTACCTGATGGCTTCGTTAGCAAGTGGGTGGGCTACTCAGACGACGGCAACGCGACCTTATCAGACCTAGACTCAGTTAAACGATTGTTTAAAGTTTTAAATATATACGAACGTGCTTCTGGAGCCAAAGTCAACCTTCAGAAAACCACTGGTTTCCTAATGGGGAGACTTAGGTACGAGAAAGATACGCCTCTTGATATAAGATGGACAAACGAAAAAATCTAAATTTTAGGTTTTTATTTTGGTAACGTAGATGTTTCAGCCGATAATTGGGAACCAAAAATTCAAAAAATCAAAACTATTTTAAACATTTGGAGTAATCGTAAATTAACCTTACATGGTAAAGTAGTAGCAGTAAATTCGCTTGCCACTAGCGGCATTTGGTACCTATCTAACGTTTTGGAATTACCGGGAAAATACGCTAAACAAATCGATAAAATTATCTTTGACTTTATTTGGAGTTACAAAAAACATTTTATATCAAAAGAGCAAATTCAACTACCCAAGGATTTAGGCGGTTTGGGTGTCGTAAATATTCGGCTAAAAATTAAAGGGACACACCCTAGTTACAGTTATTTGTTAACCATTACGGCGTTGTTTTTCGCTATTAAACCCCATTTTTCACAAATAAAATTGCACTTTACTTACATTTTATTATTTAGAATACACATTTCCATTCACCTGAAGTGCTTTTTGGTAATCCTGATGTTTGTAAAACCACGAAATGCATTTTTTGCATTTTTTCACAAGACGTGCTATCGAGAAAAAACCGTTAAGCAAGCGAGGTCCAATCTATTTTTAGAGGGAATCTTCCTGTGTAAACGTCACAGATGTTGGTATACCACGTGACCGTTATCATTTTGGTTTGGTTTGTTTTCTCGTGTACGGTTCGCGCAATCAACATCCGATTTGTTGTTGTTCATTTGTGAGATTTTTCTTCACAGTTCGTGAACATTTTCAGTAACAATAAAGTTCAGACAAGTAAGTGTCTCAATACAAAACGTTACAAACCCTTAAAACCAATAATTTTGCTAAGTCTTACGATATCTGGAGAGGGGATACAACCAGGACAGAACAGTTGGAACATGTCCAGGAGAGGTGAAAAGAACGCACCCCAAGTCTGTGCGCACTCTGTGAAATTTGTCGTGACGTAGGCATTGTTGTGCTTCGAGCGACATCTACCGGTGACATCAGAATACTAACTTTCAAAATTATTTCAAGCAATTGGGACATGGGGATTCCCATGGTATTTATCGATATAAAAACTGCTTTTTCACTCCATTTGATAAAAACGTGATCTAAGTGTGTTACAGGTTTGTAGATTAACCAAATTATAATTTATTTTTGCTGGATGGAACTAGGGTGTGCGGCTTTAAAGCACAAAGAATTAAATTTGTAAGTAGACTTTTAAGGTTAGAAGGCGAAGGCCACTGGAAATCTTTAGCGGATCACTTTTTAGGCCAATACAAAAATTTAAATATTGAAAGACATGTTCTAAAATGTAAAATTATAAATAATAAAGCTAATCTCATCTCTATGCCGAATATCTACAGGGAAATACTCTTAACATGGAAGGACCTTGACATTACTAGAGACACTAACAGCTACCAACAAATAATTTATGAACCGTTACACGAAAACCCTTTTATATCCAACAAAATATACATAAGTATACGTAGAGAAAGACTAAATTTAGTCAAAGACATTTGGGACTTGGGGACGAACGACTTTTTGGACTTCGCCGGTTGTTCAACTAGCGCGGTTTTTTATCGCCAATTAAAAGACCTACAGGACAACTTTTCGCGGACATTATTATGGACGTTACAAAATGAAGACCCCTTTGATGGTGACTTAGACGCCATCTTTCGCATCAACATAGGTGATACGAAAAAAAGACGTGACAGACGCGAAAACTAAAGACATATACGCAGTCTTGTTATTAAGAACTTACAAAGATGCATCATTTAAGACCAGGTGGAATATAGCCTTTAATGAAACCATAAACTGGCGAAACATTTGGAACACATTAAATTCAGGTTTCATTGAAAATTCCGATTATGATTTAATTTATAAAATGATTAGAAACGTAATTGCAGTCAGAAAACATCTATATGACTGGAAGATTGCGTCCACTCCACAGTACCTTGTGTGCAACAGAGTGGACTCAGTCTTGCATGCCTTTTTTCACTGCAACAAAACAAAATTATTTATAAAGCAAATTGAACCGATCTTTAAAAACCTTTTTGGAAACAAATTCAGTTTGAATCCGTATGCCATGATTTTCGGCATAAAACATAAGCCTGGAGATTATGCATCGCAATTGGGAATTTTTCTCTGGAGTAAAGCGATAAGAATAATATGGACAATCAGAAAAGTATTAGAGGGAGATAAGCCATGTAATGAAATGGCTCTTTTCAAACATTTAATATATTCAAGGGTTGAAGTAGAATATTTCGCCTCTTTAGAGCGGCCAAACAGAAAAGAAAAATTCTTAAATCACTGGTGCTTCAAGGGAATCATTGCATCGTGCAATGATGCCCTTGATATTACATATAAACTATGATAAAGATTGGCAAATTGCACAAACTGTGGGACACAAAATAGACCTGGACCCCCCCGGCTTGTAGCTTTTGGGGCCAGGTCCGTCAACCAGGTTAAGATATTGTGAATACACACCACTTAAGTCATACACACTAATAATATAAAGAAAACAAAAATACAAACATGCACTAATTAAAATGTATATTATTTTGAAACAAGCACTGACACCTATATGTATATCCTTATTGGCCACATTCAAGGAGAACCTGGTTTATTGTAAATAGGGAGGATTTTAAAAAATAAATGGGGCACCCGGCATGTTCGGGACGTGCCTGAAATGTAAAAATAAAATAAAAAAATGTGTGTGTCAGAAAGAGAGAGAGAGAGAGAGAGAGAGAGAGAGAGAGAGAGAGAGAGAGAGAGAGAGAGAGAGAGAGAGAGAGAGGAGGAGGAGGAGGGTGTAGTGGTCTTACGCCTATCCATTGAGTCCTTAAATTTTGCTCTGAGTGGGAGCCGGTATTGGGCTGCGAACCCAGTACCTACCAGCCTTATGGCCGATGGCTTAACCACGACACCACCAAGACCGGTAAGGTTTCACAAATGTTTCATAAAACCTAGGGCAGTAGACGAGCTAATATTAACCAAGCCACCACTAAAGGCACATACCAGACACCTGCCCTGTTAAATTACATTAGTTTTTTTTTAAATTAAAAATATAAAATAATTATTAAAATATGGATAAAATACCAAACCAAAATTAAAAAAACACATATTTTTATAACCTGCAATTTTCCGGAAGGTGGAGGGGATTACTGCCAGATAAGCCCCCCCCCCCCCCCCCCCCCCCCCCCCAACCGATCGATATGTAGCGTGTACACAAGAGGCCGTTGCCTAGCTCTGACCTTTGACGCCAGACCAAACAAAGCGTGGCAATCACTCAAAATATCGATAATTGTGCGCTGAGAGTTGGAGCCACTGTGTACGGATAATAAAAAGAAAGAAAGAAATGTTTTATTTTAACGACGCACTCAACACATTGTATTAACGGTTATATGGCGTCAGACATATGGTTAAGGACCACACAGATATCGAGAGAGGAAACCCACAGACAGGGTGGCACATACCACGACCTTTGATATACCAGTCGTGGTGCGCTGGCTGGAACGAGAAATAGCCCAATGGGCCCACCGACGGGGATCGATCCCAGACCGACCGCGCATCGAACAAGCCCTGTACCATTGGGCTACGTCCTACTCTGTTCATATGGAAGACAGATAATGTGCTTAATAAGCTGGTGAATATGTGCCATAATTTAGCTTGTCAAAGCAGCAGCATGGAATCATGGACTTAATAGCACTAAAGTGCAATTCGCACACCAGATACTCGTAGAAGGCTAAACAATGCATCTATGTAACTGTGAGGCATTAAAGCGATGTGACATAGACATTTTAATATATCTTTCCAGAGATTCTTTAACTCTGCTAAGACTTGGCAGAATATTAAACTGTCAAATTTCTGTTATCACAGTTAAGTCTTTGACCATGGTCGGGGTTTTCTTTCGTGGTTGGCTTTTTAGAGCTTCATAATGTACTTGTACATGGTTGTACATCTTGACTTTCAAGGACTCAACTAACTATTCCTATATACAAGCCTTGAAATCACCTTCATATTGTACCCTACGTCATTAAGAATGATTTCATTTTTAAGATGATGACAGCCGTCGTTATGTCTTTACAAACTGATTCAACAGTACGGCATGGGGGCGGGACGTAGCCCAGTGGTAAAGCGTTCGCTTGATGCGCGGTCGGTCTAGGATCGATCCCCGTCGGTGGACCTATTGGGCTATTTCTCGTTCCAGCCAGTTCTGCACAACTGGTATAGCAAAGGCCGTGGTATGTATATAAAAGATCCCTTGCTGCTCATCGAAAAGAGTAGCTCATAAAGTGGCGACAGTGGGTTTCCTCTGTCAATATATGTGTGGTCTTTAACCATAGGCCTATGTTTGACGCCATATAACCGTAAATAAAATATGTTGAATGCATCGTTAAATAATACTGAATTCGGTCCAACTTTCGATTTTCTAATAATTGTGGACATACAGGGAAGGGACATAGCCCAGTGGTGAAGCGCTCGCCTGATGCGCGGTCCGTTTAGTATCGATCCCCGTCGGTGGGCCCATTGGGCTATTTCTCGTTCCAGCCAGTGCTCCACAACTGGTGCAACAAATGCCGTGGTATGTACTATCCTGTGATAATATAAAAGAACCCTCGCTGCTAATCGAAAAAGAGTAGCCCCTGAAATGGCGACAGCAGATTTCCTCAAAATAAAAAGGTTTACAAATTATCATCAAATGGCATAGGCTAAATCTTATTTTACAATACAGGTATGAAGACAAGTGATGGAACAGTCGGTGCTGGATTTATAACGGGGCAAAGGGGGAAATTGCTCCGGTCCCCCCTGCCAGAGGCCGCCCCCCCCCCCCCCCCGACTAAGGACTTCATTTATAAAAAGAAATTTAATAATTATAAAATTAGTTAAATTTTTTATTTGTAATGTAATTTAATTTCTATGCTGAGGGGCTCCCGAACCTGAATTGCCCCCTGGGGATTGCCTGGGGAGTGGCGGTCCTCACACACAGTAGGGTGGATGTATCATCTGGGGAGTGGCGGTCCCATAGTCAGGATAGCACATGTACCAGTCGTGGTGCACTGGCTGTAGCGAGAAATATGGCCAATGCCATATAATAGTTGAGATGTCTCGAAGTCCTACACTTGTGCAATTTATACAGAATTTCTTAATATTTTGAGGTGCCACAATCTGTACAACAAATTCGTGCGGACCACTAACTATTCCATGTAGTACTTTGTTGCCCTCAACCACAAGATAATCCCAGGTACTACACAATACTCTAACTTCCAACAAATATCCAATACTGATTAATTGCTCCAAGAAGGCTTTCTCTTCTGACATTTGAGAACTCCTCCAATATTTAGATCCTCCCCTTGATGTAACCGGATGTTTTAAATTGCATTTCACATACACTACAATTTTAAAACAGTTTACATATATTTTATTCTTTCTAACTTTGAATAGTACAAAGCTGTCTCTTATTTTGTTTGTATTGTTTTCTTGTGTCTTTGGTATTGTCAGCTTGGGTTGTGTTCACCCTCAACTCAGTGTTTAGGCCAGGTAATCGTTCAATAGTAAGCTCATCTATTGTTTCTTTTGTTACCTGGTGTTCTCTGGAGTCGGATACTCTCAAACATTCAAGCAAGACAGAGGTGTTTTTCTGCGTTGCAAGTTTATATTTGATCAAGTTCTGCACAGCACAATTATTAAAAGCACAGGTTATCAATGGTGTAATTCAACCTGCATCAGTATTCAAACGACCTGACCCACAGTCGGGTCGTTATATATATATATATATATATATATATGTGTGTGTGCGTTAATGTATGTTTTATATACATCGGGATCTTCACATCACTCCTGGTGATCCCAGAATAAAGACCTTAAACACCAGATGAAGTCTTCTGTGGTATATAGAACCTTCGGTAACATTGGAGCCGACGTAGGGACTAGGTGTGTTCTTAACACAAGAATACAATTATAACTCAGTCAGGACTCGTAACAGTTTAACTGCCCGTGGCCCACAGCTCCGGAAACGAGCTTCACTTGAGGGGGGAGTATGTAGTAATGCTGATATAAAGTGCTCCTACTGGCAGTAGCTAGTGGGAGTTTCCCTATTAGCTCAGTTGGTAGAGCGCTGAACTATCGTACTGAGAGTCCGTGGTTCGAATCCCCTCATTGGAAGTTGATTTTTCTGTTACATTGACACTATCTAACCTGTTCAGGTTTCCAACACTAACCAATTTACAACTGAAACTCCATTTCAACTTTGGTATCGTCGTTTCCGCCAAATGCATTTTTGGAACTGCCCCAAGAACTATATAGGTACACTCATGAGTTTCTTTTTTCATACCCTCAACTACCTGTATAATGAAGCGTATGGTATCGATTTTGAGATATCTGGAGTATATACACTTCCTTGCATGGGAAAATTCAAAGGAGTATCTTCGGTTTTTGCATAAGCATCATCATCAGCAAAATGCATATCTACCCTACAAGATTCATCTCGTATTCTTTCGATGACAGCCAGTTTAAAAAAAAAATACTACTTCATAATATATTCAAATGACCTAAATTCTGGTCACAATATTCGTTTAGGATTAACCTGGTCACGGCACCAATTTTGTAACAGGCGATTTCGCCAAAGTTCAGAATTTTACATATTCCTTTTGAATATCGCCTGTTTCCCAGGTTCTTTTGATTTAGATACTGAATTAACCACTAGCAACTGGCTATCACAGAAGAAGAACACGGATGAACATTTAACAATTATTTTATTACACAACAAAATCACAAACAGGGCGCGCTTTCATAATTAAAACATTACAAACACACAAGAGGTAAGAGATAAGCAGCAATTAATGTTCGGCAGTGAAAAGAGATTTAAGAAAAGATTTGGAAGTAAAAACAAACAAGAAGCAATTTACATTGCTCTGCTGCGAAGAGAATAAAATAGTATAGAACACAGATAGCAAACTAAGGTGCTCGGCTTCTGTGGTAAGAATTGCCCGAAAAGATAAAGACAGCAGAAGGAAAAAACAACAAGGACTCCAAAGGAACAGGAATTTACAAACTCCAAAATACATATTTATGCAATTTTTTCTCCAGATTCAATATGGATGCCTGCCTTATGCATACAATAATACAAAAACACTCATATTAATTAAACAACTTAACCGATAGTATAATAATTCAGCATGTTCATTAATAAACTGATTCTGCACATTATCAAATAATGTAGAACATGATATTCCAAAATATATGTTCTCAAAATAATTGATTCTTGTTTCACATTACTAGTTTATTGTCCATGGAATGATATTAAAATATTCAAGCATGAAGTTATGAGGACTGTAATAAAAAGTACATCTTCGATGGTTGAAATTTTAGTCTCGTACCTGGGTCAACATTTCCACCAATTCAGGGCCATCAAAAGACGAATATTTCTGTTTTACAGCGGTCGGTTTTGCTTTGGAGGGGGGGGGGGGGGGGGGGCGTTTTTGGGGGGGGGGAGATCATAAATACTGAAAAATACGACTATTAGAAACTATATAAAATAATAAAGGAACAAAAAAGGAAAATAACATTTTATGTTTTTTTATGTTACAAGTGGAAAATATAAATTAATATTAAAGTTTACATATGCTTATCCATATTTTCAAACTAAAATATAATACAGTGTGTAGATTTTTGTGCCTAAGATATGATCGTTAAACTCATATCAGTGTTTTAAAATGATAGTAGAGCTTAGTCTAAAATAAGTTGGGTAGCAAGACCAAAAGAATCAATGCATAGTAATATGGGGTGTAATCCAGGCAGAGAAACGGGACACTTTTGATCTTATAATAAATGACACTTTTCTGTATTTTATGGTGGAGCAACTCCCTGGCCTGTAACCGGTGGGGAGGCGGAGGAATCAGACGATAAAATTTCAGGTATTGTAAAGACGAAGCTAATATTTTATCTCAACATGTCAATGTAAGTTACTAGCGTAAGAGACGTGATAATACGTAAGTGGAGTATATACATTCTCTTTATTATATACACTCTTTGTTATATTAATATTTTATCTCAACATGTCCATGTAAGTTACTAGCATCAGAGACGTGATAATACGTAAGTGGAGTATATACATTCTCTTTATTATATACACTCTTTGTTATATTAATATTTTATCTCAACATGTCCATGTAAGTTACTAGCATCAGAGACGTGATAATACGTAAGTGGAGTATATAGATTATCTTTATTATATACACTCTTTGTTATATTAATATTTTATCTTAACATGTCAATGTAAGTTACTAGCATCAGAGACGTGATAATACGTAAGTGGAGTATATAGATTATCTTTATTATATACACTCTTTGTTATATTAATATTTTATCTTAACATGTCAATGTAAGTTACTAGCATCAGAGACGTGATAATACGTAAGTGGAGTATATAGATTATCTTTATTATATACACTCTTTGTTATATTAATATTTTATCTTAACATGTCAATGTAAGTTACTAGCGTAAGAGACGTGATAATACGTAAGTGGAGTATATACATTCTCTTTATTATATACACTCTTTGTTATATTAATATTTTATCTCAACATGTCAGTGTAAGTTACTAGCGTAAGAGACGAGATAATACGTAAGTGGAGTATATAGATTCTCTTTATTATATACACTCTTTGTTATATTAATATTTTATCTTAACATGTCAATGTAAGTTACTAGCGTAAGAGACGTGATAATACGTAAGTGGAGTATATACATTCTCTTTATTATATACACTCTTTGTTATATTAATATTTTATCTCAACATGTCCATGTAAGTTCTAGCATCAGAGACGTGATAATACGTAAGTGGAGTATATAGATTATCTTTATTATATACACTCTTTGTTATATTAATATTTTATCTTAACATGTCAATGTAAGTTACTAGCATCAGAGACGTGATAATACGTAAGTGGAGTATATACATTCTCTTTATTATATACACTCTTTGTTATATTAATATTTTATCTCAACATGTCAGTGTAAGTTACTAGCGTAAGAGACGTGATAATACGTAAGTGGAGTATATAGATTATCTTTATTATATACACTCTTTGTTATATTAATATTTTATCTCAACATGTCAATGTATTTTACTAGAATCAGAGACGTGATAATACGTAAGTGGAGTATATAGATTATCTTTATTATATACACTCTTTGTTATATTAATATTTTATCTTAACATGTCAATGTAAGTTACTAGCATCAGAGACGTGATAATACGTAAGTGGAGTATATACATTCTCTTTATTATATACACTCTTTGTTATATTAATATTTTATCTCAACATGTCAGTGTAAGTTACTAGCGTAAGAGACGTGATAATACGTAAGTGGAGTATATAGATTCTCTTTATTATATACACTCTTTGTTATATTAATATTTTATCTCAACATGTCAGTGTAAGTTACTAGCGTAAGAGACGTGATAATACGTAAGTGGAGTATATAGATTATCTTTATTATATACACTCTTTGTTATATTAATATTTTATCTCAACATGTCAGTGTAAGTTACTAGCGTAAGAGACGTGATAATACGTAAGTGGAGTATATAGATTATCTTTATTATATACACTCTTTGTTATATTAATATTTTATCTCAACATGTCAGTGTAAGTTACTAGCGTAAGAGACGTGATAATACGTAAGTGGAGTATATAGATTCTCTTTATTATATACACTCTTTGTTATATTAATATTTTATCTCAACATGTCCATGTAAGTTACTAGCGTAAGAGACGTGATAATACGTAAGTGGAGTATATACATTCTCTTTATTATATACACTCTTTGTTATATTAATATTTTATCTTAACATGTCAGTGTAAGTTACTAGCATCAGAGACGTGATAATACGTAAGTGGAGTATATACATTCTCTTTATTATATACACTCTTTGTTATATTAATATTTTATCTCAACATGTCCATGTAAGTTACTAGCATCAGAGACGTGATAATACGTAAGTGGAGTATATACATTCTCTTTATTATATACACTCTTTGTTATATTAATATTTTATCTCAACATGTCAATGTAAGTTACTAGCGTAAGAGACGTGATAATACGTAAGTGGAGTATATACATTCTCTTTATTATATACACTCTTTGTTATATTAATATTTTATCTCAACATGTCAGTGTAAGTTACTAGCGTAAGAGACGTGATAATACGTAAGTGGAGTATATAGATTCTCTTTATTATATACACTCTTTGTTATATTAATATTTTATCTTAACATGTCAGTGTAAGTTACTAGCGTAAGAGACGTGATAATACGTAAGTGGAGTATATAGATTCTCTTTATTATATATTCTAGGGATGTCCAGGAGAATACTCCCCTGAACATTTTAAAAAGTAGTTGTCCTAAAATGTAATTTCCTGCATTCTTGTAAAAATTCATCTTTACAAATGCAGATTAATGCAACAAATTTTAGATTTTTCACCATGTATAATTTTTGTATATATGTAGGCCTATATACACTGAATATAATTATAAACATCACAGTTATGTACCAAACTGCTGAAATAAAATAAAAATGAACATTTGTACCATACCATACCATACCATACAGTAAAATAATTCGTCACAGTTACATTTGCAAATATCCTGAATAATTATTATTATACTATGTACGGTACAGGGCCCCGTTCCATCAAGCGATCTTAGCCCTAAGATCAACTGAAGTGCATAGGGTAGCTATGCGCTTACGGTAATCTTAGAGCTAAGATCGCTTTGTGGAACGTTCCCAGGACTTTAAGTTTGTATTATTATTTTTTTTAACTGAACTGGTTTTACTCGTTTTTAATAATTCAAGAGATGAGGGCACGATTCCCCGGAAAAGTATCCTGACATGCAATTTTCTACGTTCTAAAAGTATTAACAATCAAGAAAAATGCGGATAAATGTCTATAATTAGTTTTTCATTCAACCCTCCACCCTACCCCTGCTCCGTCGTGGCTCTGGCAACATTACTGTTTACAGCACGTAGGCTCGTTCTGATCACGCCAATAGAGGTCGCAGCATACTGGTATTCAGCTGCCTGGAAAAAAGTATCCTGACATGCAATTTCCTACGTAAATGTCTATAATTCCTTTCTGATTTAGCCCTGCCCCTCCCCCTGCTCCGTCATGGCTCTCTCTCTCTCTCTCTCTCTCTCTCTCTCTCTCTCTCTCTCTCTCTCTCTTCTCTCTCTCTCTCTCTCTCTCTCTCTCTCTCTCTCTCTCTCTCTCTCTCTCTCTCTCTCTCTCTCTCTCTCTCTGACTGACAACATTTCTGTTTACAGCACGTAGACTCGTTCTGATCACGCCGATAGAGGTCGCGGCATACTGGTATGAAGCTACCTGGAAAAACCTATGCGCTGTTTGTCCTTCTCAGAATAATGTCTTGGCAAGAGAGATGTCCAAGCCTGACGGACGTATGTGCGATAACATTTTGTGTCCTATCAAATCCTCCTTAAACGTGTATACCGAACATAGAAGAGAGCCACTACAAGGTAAGTAAATGTCTTGATTCTCTCAGAGGTAGATCGGGTGTGTCGCGGCCATCCATTACAGCGATCGATCCGTGCAGGTGAAGACGCTGCCATTTTGAAACAGTTAAGTTTGCTTTACCAATGCGCTACGTCCTGCTGTTCATGAAGAATGTGTCCTATATGAACGTGAGGCCAAATGGAGAATGATTACTCAACAAACACTGTAGGATCCGTGTATCCGTGTAATATATTTATACAAGTCAGATATTGGTATATTGCTGTTCATGAAGAATGTGTCCAATATGAACGTGAGGCCAAATGGGGAATGATTACTCAACACACACTGTAGGATCCGTGTATCCGTGTAATATATTTATACAAGTCACATATTGGTATATTGCTGTTCATGAAGAATGTGTCCTATATGAACGTGAGGCCAAATGGGGAATGATTACTCATCACACACTGTAGGATCCGTGTATCCGTGTAATATATTTATACAAGTCAGATATTGGTATATTGCTGTTCATGAAGAATGTGTCCTATATCAACGTAAGGCCAAATGGGGAATGATTACTCAACAAACACTGCAGGATCCGTGTATCCGTGTAATATATTTATACAAGTCAGATATTGGTATATTGCTGTTCATGAAGAATGTGTCCTGTATCAACGTAAGGCCAAATGGGGAATGATTACTCAACAAACACTGCAGGATCCGTGTATCCGTGTAATATATTTATACAAGTCAGATATTGGTATATTGCTGTTCATGAAGAATGTGTCCTATATGAACGTAAGGCCAAATGGGGAATGATTACTCAACAAACACTGTAGGATCCATGTATCCGTGTAATATATTTATACAAGTAAGATATTGGTATATTGCTGTTCATGAAGAATGTGTCCTATATGAACGTAAGGCCAAATGCGGAATGATTACTCAACAAACACTGTAGGATCCGTGTATCCCGGGATCGGGTGATACCAAGATAATTCATCTAACACAAATTATGGGGCACGGCCCTATGAATAGTCGCATACGGAAATGGTCGTAATGTGGTTTCACTATTCATCTTATCATCATCCATAGACATGTAATTATGTTTTGTTTATGTCAACAACAAAAAAAGGAGTAAAAGAGAAAACGTTGTGGTCGGCATATGCATCAAATGTCAGGATACTGTTAAAAACAAGCTTCTGGGAAACTCTAGAGTAACGTTTTCCATTCCACACCACCAGTATAACCAACGTAGACTGCCATGAAGACAAGGAAATAACCATTACGTTTGGAGACAACGTTATTCTTTGAGCATATGTTTTTTACATAAGTGAGTAGAAATAGAAATCTTTATACAGAAATAATTGCAGACATGCCCTTTGTTAATTGACATAATATATAAATTACAAATTTATATTTCAAGCAGACTTTTATCCATAATTATTTACATATGTTACTAGTGTGTACGTCCGACACCAAAATATAAAAAGTTTTAATCTCCACTTCTGCTAACTGGTTGTAAAATGTTACTAACTGAGATGCAATGTTAATTTTATATGGTTCATTAAAAAATATAAAACCAATTACCGAATATATAACAATTACCATGCTACTGTGGTGCTGTTAAGTGTACGTCCGACACCATAAAGCATGTTTATTTTTTCCAATTTTGAAGCAAATATTGATATTTATGCAATACCAGTGTGAAATAGGAGACATTTTTTTATAATTAGAGCCAGTTATGACAATCAGTATTAATTTTTTTTTATCCATGTAAGTTGATTAAGAGGAATTTATCAAAGTGTGCAATTGGCAACTTCCCACCAAAAGCGTTGATTATGTTTTGAAAGGTAAAATTTATAGTTGTAACTAATTGTTCATCTCCACAACAAAATAACAAACCCAATAATTGCGTTTACTGCTAGAATTATACAAATTGGAAAATTTGTAGAGGATCACAACTAACATGATAAATGTGACGTCACATTTGAGGAAACCACTTTTACATTCAGTGGCAGCACTTTACTATTTTGAAATTTTCTAGTAAATTTTACAGAGATTATGTGTGGAGTCAATAAATATAAAGTTACTCATCACAAATAAATGCAAAAATATTAAAATATGTCTCTTGCACCTTGTTCAGGTCCCTAGTGACGGGGGGAGGGGGGGGGGGAGCCACAACCACAGTTACCCCATCTTATATGCTTTTAGTTTTAGAATAATGAAACTTTTCTGTGGTGCTGTCATCTCATAGTCATACATGTAGATAGTGGCAATTTTTCTTGTGTTACTTGTCATTTGTACATGTAAACTAGTCACAAGGTGGCCACTTTGCCTCCCTCCTCCACCCCATGAAGTCATGGATGTTACCTTGAATTTTTGAATGGTGTTCATCTTTGTAATGAACTAGTAACGTTTATAGCCAATATTTAAGGTTTGTTTCAAAACAAAAAACTGCTTTAAAAAAACACATGACCAAGAGGTGCATCACAGAACCCCCTTCTGTGATGCACCTGGTAATTGTTTTTCACTTTCTTCAAAGAAAAATAATAAATCCTAGTTCAAACTTTGTTTTTCTTTTTAATATAATCTTGTTTATTAATTATAATGACCGTTTTTAAAAATCTGTAAAGTTGTATTTCACACGAATACGTCCAAAAACATGTACGTCCGACACCAAGCATGTTTATCTCTATTGTTTTAGTGTGTGATTAAAACACAAAGTTTTTACATCTGATATACAGATAAACATCTACTCTATAGGAATAGAACACAATATTTCTAATATGCCATCACACATCACAGAGAATTGGCCATAACCATGTGTGCGTGAAAAATTGCAGTTTGTGTGCATACGTCCGATACCATGCATATATAATAATGGTGCCCTAGTTGGTTCTTACAATGTATAACAATAAAAAGTTGTGGAACTTTTCGTACATATATATATGTAATGCTTGGCTGAAGTGTCTGAAATGTACGTCCGACACCACGGAATTGCCTATTTGATATATGATGGATCACCAGTTCGAGGGAAGTATAGCTATTAACATAGTTCGAGCGAAGGCTTATAGTCGAATCTGGACGTGTTCGACCCATCAGCAGTTAATATAAGGGTTTACCGAACAAAAAACTCAGGACTTCGTTTTTGGTTCGGGCTTCGCGGTGTTTTCGACCCTTCCGAGGTCGAGCCAACGACATTCTACTCTGTGTGTGTGTGTGTTTGTGTGTGTGTGTGTGTGTATATATATATATATATATATATATATATATATATATCTATATATATATCTATATATATATATATATATATATATATATGGCAGTAATCCCCTCCACCTTCCGGAAAATTGCATGTTATAAATATGTGTTTTTTAATTTTGGTTTGGTATTTTATCTATATTTTAATAATTATTTTATATTTTTAATTAAAAAAAACCCTAATGTAATTTAACAGGGCCGGTGTCTGGTCTGTGCCTTTAATAGTGGCTTGGTTAATATTAGCTCGTCTACTGCCCTTGGTTTTATAGATTAAAGTGATGGCAGCGTCTTCTGAATGACTTAAACATGTTATTTTAGAGGACAACTGAGAGGTCGCCTGTTTCTTCGTGGATCGGCCGGGTACATCTCTCCCCTTCCAGTGGCTCGACTGGAAAACGTTCGAACACCTTCCTCCTTCCCACTAAATTAACCATCGCTGGGTCTTTTGTGTCACTCTCCCAGTGGCACAAACGATGAAATGCATCTAAGTTCTACTAACTTCTTAAACAACCACTAGGCTGCCAGGATTGGACTGAACCGTGGTTGGCCACGGTGTGTGTGTGTGTGTGTGGGGGGGGGGGGGGGGGGGGGGCCGGGAATTAGGGCATTATTTGGGGCCATAGGCGTAGGCGGTTTGGCCTTAGGTTTTGTGTAGGGCCGGACTCCCCTCCCTCCCTCCCGACCCTCACCTGGTCACACCAATATTTAGAATATGATTGGCAGCCCCTTTTCCTAAATTATTATCATTATTATTATTTTTTTTTTTATTTTTTTTTTTTTTATTTTTTTTTTTTTTCATTTTTTTTTTTTTTTTTTGTATAATTCTGCAAAATTTATAGCCTTTCCTCCTAACCTCCCATGGGCTTAACGAATACTGTTCAATAATTAAAATTAATTTTAGACCAGCCCATCTAAATTTGCGCCGAAATTATATTATATTAATAATTTATATAGGTTAAGAATGTTAATATTTCTCTTTGAAGGCGCAGCCAAAATTTATTAACCCCAATTTTCCCCATTTTAAACTTTTGGTGTTAAAATTCAAAATTCCAAAATTGATCGTATTTGTTAGGTTATCCCTGTCTAGAGTCAGACCCCCGATCCTATCGGAGGCCGGACTCGGGATAGGCGTGTTCGAAACCCAAGTGATATATGGACACGTTAAACCAGTTACTAAGCTAAGTTACGGGTGAGGGGTGGTAGTATTTATATCCGTGGTGTATATGTCGATTGATACACTGCAGGTACGAGTTTAGCCACATATGTTACTATTGTCGTCTATATTATTTGATTTGGTGGTATACACTCTATACCAAGTTTGAATGAGGCTTTCTACCAGTACTAAGAAATATATTCATAATCCCTTTAAACATTCGGCCTTGGCAACACTTTGTGATGACATATTGATGTTCTGCTGTATTTTTTTTTAGCAGCAGAATCTGGGTATTTTTATTCACTTTAACTTAAGGGTTTTTTTTTTAGGAATGCATCCAAATATATTGTTGCCAGACATCTGATCAAAGATGCTGCCAATCTGAAGGCTTGATACATATCAGAATGTTCATATGGAAGGAAGGAAATGTTTTATTTAACGACGCACTCAACACATTTTATTTACGGTTATATGGCGTCAGACATATGGTTAAGGACAACACAGATATTGAGAGAGGAAACCTGCTGTCGCCACTTCATGGGCTACTCTTTCCGATTAGCAGCAAGGGATCTTTTATATGCACCATCCCACACACAGGGTAGCACATACCACGGCCTTTGATATACCAGTCGTGGTGCGCTGGCTGGAACGAGAAATAGCCCAATGGGCCCACCGACGGGGATCGATCCCAGACCGACCGCGCATCGAGCGAGTCCTGTACCATTGGGCTACGTCCCACCCCGTTCATGTGGAAGACAGATAATGTGCTTAATAAGCTGGTGAATATGTGCCATAATATAGCTTGTCAAAGCAGAGCACCATGGAATCATGGACTTAATAGCTTATAATGTGCTTAATAAGCTGGTGTATATGTGCCATAATATAGCTTGTCAAAGCAGAGCACCATGGAATCATGGACTTAATAGCTTATAATGTGCTTAATAAGCTGGTGTATATGTGCCATAATATAGCTTGTCAAAGCAGAGCACCATGGAATCATGGACTTAATAGCTTATAATGTGCTTAATAAGCTGGTGAATATGTGCCATAATATAGCTTGTCAAAGCAGAGCACCATGGAATCATGGACCTAATAGCTTATAATGTGCTTAATAAGCTGGTGTATATGTGCCATAATATAGCTTGTCAAAGCAGAACACCATGGAATCATGGACTTAATAGCTTATAATGTGCTTAATAAGCTGGTGTATATGTGCCATAATATAGCTTGTCAAAGCAGAGCACCATGGAATCATGGACTTAATAGCTTATAATGTGCTTAATAAGCTGGTGTATATGTGCCATAATATAGCTTGTCAAAGCAGAGCACCATGGAATCATGGACTTAATAGCTTATAATGTGCTTAATAAGCTGGTGAATATGTGCCATAATATAGCTTGTCAAAGCAGAGCACCATGGAATCATGGACTTAATAGCTTATAATGTGCTTAATAAGCTGGTGTATATGTGCCATAATATAGCTTGTCAAAGCAGAACACCATGGAATCATGGACTTAATAGCTTATAATGTGCTTAATAAGCTGGTGTATATGTGCCATAATATAGCTTGTCAAAGCAGAGCACCATGGAATCATGGACTTAATAGCTTATAATGTGCTTAATAAGCTGGTGTATATGTGCCATAATATAGCTTGTCAAAGCAGAGCACCATGGAATCATGGACTTAATAGCACTAAAGTGCAATTCCCCCACTCAGTCAGTCAGGGACTCTAATATATCCATTTATTCTTATTTAATGCGATTTGCAAATGATTTTGGAGTGGCGAATCTTCCTATAAGCGATTGTAGTGCTAGATTCAAAACCCCATGGACTCTCATACCCCCAAAAGTAAATGTTTATGTTAAAAATGAACTATCTAAAATAGACCTACCAGTCTTTAAAAAATGTATTTAGGATCATTATAGGGGAAAGGTATCAAAATTATCTACAAATTTTCACTGACGGCTCCAAAGACCCCATAACTGGTAGGACGGGTATGGTCTTCGCCGTCAAAGAATTAAATGGATATAGTCATTTCAGAGCCAGACTGACTGATAATGTTTCTGTCTACACCACGGAGCTACATGTATTGGCTATACAGTATGCCCTGGTATGGATATAAATAACTATTTAAAAAAATGGACGACCAAAATAAATTTATTATTCTTTCTGACAGCCTTAGTGCTCTTAACGCTATTGACGGCTCCCACAGTGTCAGGCCTGAAATTATCAAAAATATAATTAATTTCTATAATAAAATAATTCAAAGCGGAGTTGAGGTAGTCTTCGAGTGGGTACCAGCACATGTGGGCGTATACGGAAACAAGACAGCCGAACAATATGCTAAAATAGCCTTATTGGATGATAAAGTTAAAATAAATATCAAATATAATTATAAAGAAATAAATTCAATTATCGTGCCATGCATTGACCGCCTGTGGCAAACAGACTGGAACCACAGGACGAGAGCATGGCACGCATATATTATACCAAAGGTCTCCACACTGGATCCGACTTCATTTAATATAAAAGCCACTAACGTAATAGCGAGATTAAGAATGGGTGTTTCAGTGGGACTTAATCAAATGAAATTTAAAATAAGAAAAGTAAACAGCCCGAATTGCACCCATTGTAACTTGGTAGAAGATTAAGTCATTACTTATTCTTCTGCAATATATATATATATAAAAACAATAAAATTAAATTAATTAAATTTTTTGATAAACATAATATTCCATTTACTCCAAATAATTTATTAAATCCAAATAAACAATTAAAACCTGCTATAGACAGATTGCTAATGGCCTACGTGTTGGAGACAAATAAAAATATTTAAATTTAATTTAAGGTATTTATAAATATTCATTTATTATTTATTAACTATTGAGTTAATGTTTAGTGTTGGAGACAAAAATATTTAAATTTAATTTAAGGTATTTATAAATATTCATTTATTATTAATTAACTATTGAGTTAATGATTAATGTAAATTAATAATTTTATATTAAACTTTATATTAGTTGTTTCCATAGCCGTAGTTCCATTGCGCAACTACCGACAGGGGCGGTGGCTGCAACAATATTTAATTAATATTAATAATAATAGTAATAATATTTCTTTTCATCCAATTACTCGCCTCGGCGGCCTGACTACCACTGTGTCAAATAATATATATTGATCAATATAATTAATTAAATTATTTCATTTATTAAAATAGTATATATATAATTAATTTGTTAATTATTTTTATTTTATATATATATATATTTTTTATTTTTTTTTAAATAAGATATTAAATTAATTTGATTTAATTATTTGTATTTCTTTTTTATAAGCATAGTTGATATAATTTTGTTATTTTTCGTTTATAGCCGGTTTGCAGTAGCTTCGATCCACGGCGCATATCGATCGATATTCTGAGTGTACACGCTGCACTTATCGATCGGTTGCGCGACGTTTCTTTTGAATAGTTAAATCCTTTCTAATTAATTACTTAGTTTGATAGCCTGGCTACTACCGTGCTTAATAATACATTAATGATTAATATATTTAAGTTTATATAAATTTATTTTATTTCAATTATTTTATATTTAATTATTAATTATGTAATAAATTAATTTGCTTTAATTTTTATTTTATTTTTCTGTTTAAGTAATATATTAATTAATTTAATTTAAATTATATATTTTATTTTTGATTTTTGGTTTAATTTGTTATTATAGTTTTATTTTGTTTTATTATCCGTACACCTACCCTGTCTATGGGGTGGTGCATATAAAAGATCCCTTGCTGCTGATCGAAAAGAGTAGCCCATGAAGTGGCGACAGCAGGTTTCCTCTCTCGATATATGTGTGGTCCTTAACCATACATGTAAGTCTGACGCTATATAACCGTAAATAAAATGTGCTGAGTGCGTCGTTAAATAAAACATTTCTTTCTTTCTTTTTATTATCCGTACACAGTGGCCCAAACTCTCAGCGCACAATTATCGATATTTTGAGTGATTACCACGCTTTGTTTGGTCTGACGTTAAAGGCCAGAGCTAGGCAACGGCCTGTTGTGTACACGCTACATAATCGATCGGTTGCGCGATGCTTGTCAACGGTTTAGTTTTAACCATAAAATGTTTAATATTAAAGCCGCACACCCTAGTTCCATCCAGCGAAAATAAATTATAATTTGGTTAATCTACAAACCTGTAACACACTTGGATCACGTTTTTATCAAATGGAGTGAAAAAGCAGGTTTTATATCGATAAATACCATGGGAATCCCCATGTCCCAATTACTTGAAATAATTTTGAAAGTTTGTATTCTGATGTCACCGGTAGATGTCGCTCGAAGCACAACAATGCCTACGTCACGACAAATTTCACAGACTTGGGGTGCGTTCTTTTCACCTCTCCTGGACATGTTCCAACTGTTCTGTCCTGGTTGTATCCCCTCTCCAGATATCGTAGGACTTAGCAAAATTATTGGTTTTAAGGGTTTGTAACGTTTTGTATTGAGATACTTACTTGTCTGAACTTTATTGTTACTGAAAATGTTCACGAACTGTGAAGAAAAAACTCACAAATGAAAAACAACAAATCGGATGTTGATTGCGCGAACCGTGCACGAGAAGACAAACCGAACCAAAATGATAACGGTCACGTGGTATACCAACGTCTGTGACATTGAAATGGAAATATCCCGTCTAAAAATAGATTAGACCTTGTCTGCTCAACGGTTTTTTCTCAAACGTGCGTTCGTTTTTCAGAAATACGAAAAATGCATTTTGTGGTATTACAAACACCAGGATTACCAGGATTACCAAAAAACACTTCAGGTGAATGGAAATGTATATTCTAAATAATAAACGGTAAGTAAATTGCAATTTTATTTGTGAAAAAATGGGTTTAATAGCGAAAAACAACGCCGTAATTAATTAATATTAAAGTTTAGATATGTTTATCCATATTTTCAAACTAAAATATAATGTAGTGTGTAGATTTTTACGCCTAAGATATATGATCGTTGAACTCATATCAGTGTAGGGGCGGGACGTAGCCCAGTGGTAAAGCGCTTGCTCGATGCGCTGTCGGTGTGGGATCGATCCCCGTCGGTGGGCCCATTGCGCTATTTCCAGTTCCAGCCAGTGCATCACGACTGGTATATCAAAGGCCGTGGTATGTACTACCCTGTCTGTGGGATGGTGCTTATAAAAGATCCCTTGCTGCTAATCGAAAAGAGTAGCCCATGAAGTGGCGACAGCGGGTTTCCTCTCTCAATATCTGTGTGGTCCTTAAAAATATGTCTGACGCCATATAACCGTAAATAAAATGTGTTGAGTGCGTCGTTAAATAAAACATTTCTTTCTTTCTTTATATCAGTGTTTTAAAATGATAGTAGAGCTTAGTCTAAAATAAGTTAGGTAGCAAGACAAAAAGAATCAATGCATAGTAATATGGGGTATATTCCAGGCAGAGAAACGGGACACTCTGGATCTTATAATAAATGACACTGTTCTGTATTTTATGGTGGACAACTCCCTAGCCCGTAACCGACGGGGAGGCGGAGGAATTGGACGATAAAAATTTAGGTATTGTAAAGACGAAGCTAATATTTTATCTCAACATGTCCATGTAAGATACTAACGTAAGAGACATGATAATGAGTGGAGTATAAACATTCTCTTTATTATATACACTCTTTGTTATATTGATAATTTTTATTACATTTTATATTGAATATTTTTATCACTTTCCATACAATGTAAATTGTTTTCCCCTTTTAATGATATATGTATTATATTTTAATGTTTGTAATGCCTATGAACTGTATGTTTCTGGCTAATAAAGTATATATAATTGTAATATATAAACCTACTATTTGTCATTCACTTAATTAAGTTGTGTCAGTCTCCTCGCCTTTTAGTGAAACTAATTAGTTATCAGTTTTAAGGTATTTGTATTAATCAAAACACTGTCTGACTGATTTATCGAAGGTACCCGATCTTCTAGGGATGTCCGATAAGAATAGATTTTTCACCATGTATAATTGTTGTATATATGTAGGCCTATATATACTGAATATAATTATAAACATCACAGTTATGTACCAAATTGCTGAAATAAAATTAAAATGACCGTCCAGTAAAATAATTCGTCACATTTACATTTGTAAATATCCTGATTATTTATCATTTTACTATGTACGCTACAGGACTTCAAGTTTGTATTAATGTTTGTTAAACTGAACTGGTTTGACTCGTTTGTAATAATGCTAGGGGTTAGGGAACGATTCCCCGGAAAATTACCCTGACATGCAATTTCCTACGTTCTAAAAGTGTAAGTCATCAAGAAAAATGCGGATGAATGCCTGTAATACCTGTTTGATTCAGCCCTTCCCCTGCTCCGTCATGGCACACACGCACACACACACACACACACACACACACACACACACACACTTGAGTTGGAAAATTTAGTTACAAAATCCCAATTACAAATTATAAAAAGCGTGATTTTAAAAATCCTTCATAGGCGCTAAAGGGGGGGGTGGGGGTAAATATTCAAAACATTTCGGGTGTGGGGTGTGTGTGTGTGGGAGGACCCATACTCCCCGCCATGGACTTCTGTCTGATTCAAAGTCGATCCCCCCACTTGACAAGCTGGTTACGGACCTGACTCACTCCCCCCCCCCCCCCCCCAAACGGTCCTGGATAGAAACATGATGTAAAATATCTCAGAAGAGAATTAACTAGATTGGCATTCATTTCATTATTATTTATATTTCTTTATATTTATGCAGCCTCAACTCACCCATTCCCTGTCCATCCGGGGCAGGACGTAGCCCAGTGGTAAAGCGCTCGCTTGATGCGCGGTCAGTCTAGGATCGATCCCCGTCGATGGCCTCATTGGACTATTTCTCGTTCCGGCCAGTGATCCACAACTGGTATAACAAAGGCCGTGGTATGTACTATACTGTCTGTGGGATGGTACATATAAAAGATCCCTTGTTGCTAATCGAAAAAGAGTATATATATATACTAAAAGGCAAAAGTTATTGTGACACATGAAAGACAAAGATAATTGATGCTAAGTTTTTACTGTCGTGTATGACACGTTATAACATGGAAAGAGAAATGTCCGAAGGTATGGAAACGAGCAATAGTCTATGAAAAGGGCGCACCTGTCATATGCAAATGAGCCACATCACTAGAGGGGGTCTAGAGCGAAGTTCACACAGTCAGTAGCGAGTGTGTCTACCTTGAGCATTGATACAGGCCTGGCACCGTCGTCTCATTGAGGCCACTAAACGTTGGAGAAAGGGATGGTACCGGCTGTGAGGGTTGCTGGCTGGAATCTGTTTCGCAGATGCGTGGTTCGGATCCATGTGTCTTAGCGAGGGGTTGTCACGGGTGGTCTGCCGCTACGGGGGCGGTCCCTGACCTGGTTGTTTTGTTGATATCATTGCCATAAGTGCCATATGGTGTTTCTGTGGACGGTGAATTGACGCTGCGAGGTCCCAGATTCAAGCATCCTTATGACTCGTCATCTGTGATTTTCACTGAGGCGTGGCACGACACACCTTCATCAAACAGTTAACTAATGGTGTTTTTCTGACTTCTGGACTGCACAGAGTGGCAGTGATTTGCGACTGAATGTCTGGCCTTTATGGTGAATACTGGTCAGGATTTCTCCCGAATATTCCATGTTTCTTACACAAAGCATGCCATCGTTGCAACTGAACAATCCATGTCACAATAACTTTTTCCTTTGAGTATATATATATATATATATATATATATTTATATATATATATGTGTGTGTGTGTGTGTGTGTGTGTGTGTGTGTGTGGTCCTTAACCATATGTCTGACGTCATATTAACCATAAATAAAAAGTGTTGAGTGCGTCATTAAATAAAACATTTCCTTCCTCCCCAGCCCATTAACCCCAGTATACTATTATCGGGCTGGCAAAATAACGGGTTGTTTACAGCACGTAGGCTCGTTTTGATCACGCCGATAGAGGTCGCGGCATACTGATATGTAGCTACCTGGGAAACTCCATGACCTGTTTGTTCTTCTCAGAATAATATAATGTCTTGGCAAGAGAGTTGTCCAAGCATGATGGACGTATGTGCGATATCAGTTTGTGTCCTATCAAATCCTCCTTAAACGTGTACCAAACATAGAAGAGAGCCACTACAAGGTAAGTAAATGGCTTGATTCTCTCATAGGAAGATCGGGTGTGACGCAGCGGTCACCCATTACAGCGATCGAACCGTGCAGGTGAAGATGCTGCCATTTTGAAACAGTTAAGGGAAGGACTTTCCTTTGGCACTGTCACTAACCCTAACCCTAACTCTATTAGTATTTATGATAAGTATTTATAATGTTCTTTATACGTGACAGTGCCAAATGAAAGTCCTACCCAGTTGACTTTGCTTTACCAATGCGCTACGTCCTGCCCCGCCCTCTCTCCCCCTCATCCGCCATTTTGAAGATATAGTGGTTTGTTGGTCACGTGCATATCTCAATCGGTCACGTTTTGTTACTCTGCAAGGTACGGTGGCTGATTTCCGTCAAAACAAATAAATCACTACTTTTTGTATGGCGTTTTAATGCAGTAATAGGGCATTATAACGCCGTATTACAGCATTATAATGCCCTCTTACGGCGTTATAACGCACTATTACTGCATTATAACGCCCTATTTTACGGCATATTAACGCCATAATTTACGGCGTTAATTTACTATAATAGTGTAGGGGCATATGCAGCTAAAATAGGTCCCGTGGGAATTTCATGTTAATTTTTGGAACCAATGATATTAATAATCATTATTGTATACAGATTCAGAAAAAAATATGGTGCCATTTTTTCTAACGAATATCAAGGTCATTTTGAGGTCACTAAAGGTCACCACTATAAATCTGTTCAAGGCGCTAATTGAAATAATGTGTCACCGTATACTGTATTTAAATTTGTAGTGTATTTCAGATTATGCACTGCTTCATTGGTGAGAGTCACATTTTATTAAGTATTTCACAGTGTTCACATAGAAAATGGTCCTTGAATGCTTAGGTGCGCCGATACACCGGACAGCACTGTAAACCATATTACACCAGACTACCGGCTTTGTGCATCTGATAGTCCAAGTCCGATTTACTTTCTGCAAGTAAAATGTCTATATTTTAAATATATAAAGATAGATAATTCGATAGCTTTCAAGACAATTAATGTAATATATTTATACAAGTCAGATATTGGTATATTGCTGTTCATGAAGAATGTGTCCTATATCAACTTAAGGCCAAATGGGGAATGATTACTCAACAAACACTGTAGGATCCGTGTATCCCGGGATCGGGTGATACCAAGATAATTCATCTAACACAAATTATGGGGCACGGCCCTGTGAATAGTCGCATACCGAAATGGACGTACTGTGGTTTCACTATTCATCTTATCATCATCCATATAATTATGTAGACTGCCATGAAAACAAGGAAATAATCATTACGTTTGGTGACACCGTTATTCTTTGAGCAAATGTTTGTTAAATGCCACCTTGCGACTACAAGGAATCAGACACCACACCTTTAATTCATATGCAGGAGTTATTCTCAGTGACTGTATGCACCAACTATCTTGTGCATACTGTTGACACAGATGTACATGTCATCCCATTTGGCAAGTTCCATCATTTGTTTGCCTTGATTAAAAAAATATATTAGAATATAGGTTTGCCTTTGGTATAAGTAAATTATCATTATCATTATTTGTACCATATATATTTGTGAAAGTCATTCGCACTTCTTCTATAGTAATATCTAATGCAATAAGATTCCCCGAGTTATCTGTTTTGCTTTTATGTATTATGAACTCAAAAGTGTTATTTAGCATAACTTCAACCCCTCTAGAATTACTAATGCAAGAGTTAAATATACATTTATATCCCCAATGGTTTTGAATGTGTATTTTGGAGGCAGTAAATATCAAAAGGTTTGCGCTTAAAATAGTTCAGTACATCATTTCTTTTCTTACCATCCCCTAGTTCCTGGCAGTTCATTGTTAAAATCTAAAGGCAAGCTATGTCATTGGTAAAGTTCTATTAAAATATGTTTCCTTGTTTTTTAATCTAACTTGTTTGGAATAACACTTCCAAATGTAAATAAAAACATTAGCAGATAGAAAGGAGCTAACGAATGCTTACATATTAAGTAAAGATTGTGATGTGTTTGAAAGACAGATAGGTTGATGAGATGAGTACAAATTGGGGTAGAAATAGACACAAACAAAAGAAAGTAATGGGACAAGAATTCCACATTACAGATGACATAGAAGTCAGTTTAAAGAGTTGGGCGATATATAGCCTAACTTCTGGTCTTAATTTGGGTAAAGACAAGTAAAATTCAAAAGAGGCTAATATAAAAAGAAATCATACATATATTAAAAATGGTTATGATCAAGATACCTACTAAAGTTTTAATTATAATATTACTACCTGGATGATATCTCAAGTGCACGTACCTCTCTGCAAAACCTACATACAGCCAACACACGCATATATACATACAGCCAACACACGCATATATATACATACAGCCAACACACGCATATATACATACAGCCAACACACGCATATATATACATACAGCCAACACACGCATATATATACACACATCCAACACACGCATATATACACACAGCCAACACACGCATATATACACACAGCCAACACACGCATATATACATACAGCCAACACACGCATATATACATACAGCCAACACACGCATATATACATACAGCCAACACACACATATATACATACAGCCAACACACATATATACATACAGCCAACACACGCATATATACATACAGCCAACACACCAATATACATACAGCCAACACATGCATATATACATACAGCCAACACACACATATATACATACAGCCAACACACGCATATATACATACAGCCAACACACCAATATACATACAGCCAACACATGCATATATACATACAGCCAACACACACATATATACATACAGCCAACACACGCATATATACATACAGCCAACACACGCATATATACATACAGGCAACACGCATATATACATACAGCCAACACACGCATATATACATACAGCCAACACACGCATATATACATACAGCCAACACACGTTTATATACATACAGCCAACACACACATATATACATACAGCCAACACACGCATATATGCATACAGCCAACACACACATATATACATGCAGCCAACACACGCATATATACATACAGCCAACACACGCATATATACATACAGCCAACACACCAATATACATACAGCCAACACATGCATATATACATACAGCCAACACACACATATATACATACAGCCAACACACGCTTATATACATACAGCCAACACACACACATATATACATACAGCCAACACACGCATATATACATACAGCCAACACACACATATATACATACAGCCAACACACGCATATATACATACAGCCAACACACGCATATATACATACAACCATACACACCAATATACATACAGCCAACACACGCATACATACATACAGCCATACACACACATATATACATACAGCCATACACACACATATATACACACACACACACATATATACATACAGCCATACACACGCATATATACATACAGCCATACACACGCATATATACATACAGCCATACACACCAATATACCTATCTTAATACATTTATGCCGTTTTGTTTTTCAGTTGTAATAACTATAACACTAACAATATGATCTATAAATAAATAAAGATAAATAAATGAGGCAGAATAACACACGCGTGCATGCGCGCGCACACACACACACACACACACATCAGCTATATAAATCATAGTTATTCTAATTAATGACATTTGTTTTTCTTTCATAAATCAGCAACATAAAAAACCCTAAAAATTAAAATAAAATAATTAAAAAACAAAAAGTAGTAAAAAGTATAATAACAGTTATTATTATTGCTATTATTAATGTATGATAAATAATTAGTAAATAGATGGATGAAAAAATGAATTAATAAATATAAGTAAATAAAATAAATAAATAAATAAATAAAAGACAATATTCTTAAAAAGGTTGTAATTGCAAGAAATATAATTTTCAAAACACAAAAAGTAGTTTTGCTAAATTTATCTTGGCATCTGTATGTACATGCATAAATATATATATACACATAAATATAAACACAAAATCTTTGAAAACATGGAAAGGAAAGTGCAAATTATTAACCAACGTCTTTAGTGTATTATGTTTGGCATTTGGTGATCTGTGTGGTAGGCAGTCGCCCATATTCCCTATCTTTTTCATTCAACAAATAAACAAACAAACAAACAAACAAACAACAACATAAAACATACACAACATATGCCATACATACATTATGTAAGCATTTATTCTCACTCCAAAATTGAGAACATTTCCATCTCAGCTTTTTGTTATATGACCACATCTGGCTGTAGTACCGGTCCGAACAGGTGGTTCATTAACCGATTCACTCTGGCTGTCTCTTGTGCTATACATTCATGTCCAAAAAGGTCAATGCACAATATTACAAATTAGCATGGGCAAAATACAGCCAGAAGGCTTACCATTACACATACATATTGTTTTAATTCTTCACCATTTCCTGGAAGTGAATATGTGAATCATAACTTGTGTCACAAGTAGGAACTATAGTGGACCGTGATGAATGAACTTTCACCCGGAAATGATCTGTGTAGTGAGACCATAAAGTTTATAACAGATTTTGTCAAACTTGGTTTGAAGTCAGTTTGATAAGTTGGGTCATTTACACCATGAAAAGCCATACTAGACCAGTGTAACTTATGAACGATAGAAAGATAGATGCACCATACCATTGGATCCAATAAAACTTCATATCACACTGTTATTCCTTGGTCATTGACACAATAGATTGCCATCAAACAAACAGCCACTATATGGTAATGTATGACCCTTTTGGTTCATTAAAAATATTGGTTTCCATGAATGGTTGCTATAGGCAACAATTATTTCATGGTGAAGTGTTAAAATCCTGTTTTTTCTATATATTTCAACAAGATCTGCACATTATTAATGGCAGATACAAATTCTACTTTTATAGTAGAATATTATGTTGTATATTCACAACGGCATCAAAACTGTTTATACCATGTATTCAGTGGTTATACATAGCAGTTATTTTGTACATTCTGTACATATTGTCCTATACTATTTTTCTTTCTGTTGCTTTTTCTATATCATTTCCTATTGGTTGGAGCTTTCCTTTCTTTTCCAAAATTATATTAAACCAAAATTTAAGTTAGTGCACACAGGGTCCTGCAACTGCACTGGAAAACCATATAAAATATTACAAAAGGAGTTCCCTCAATAATTTTCCTGTTGTCGTGCAGGATTCCCTGGTGAACAGCAACTCATCTCGATTCTCTAATATCTTATTTTTGTTAGTTGTACTGCCATTACTTCTCCTTACCTTCTCAGATATTCATCCCAACCCTAGTCCAGATACCTCTAAATATGGAAGACGTAATATTAAAATAGCTAACATCAATGTCAACTCACTAAGGAATAAGATAGACCTAATAAATACTGAACTTGGTGATTGTGATATTATATGAATAGTTCTGATATATCAATTGATAACTTCTTAAATCCTAAACCATTCCGTAGAGACAGACAAACTGATAATGGGGGAGGAATATTAATATATATCCGAAATAACTTAATTGCCAAACGCTTTAATGATCCTGTCTTTATGGACCTTGAAGTAGTATGTGTAGAAATCAATACTGGTACAAATAAATTTTTCCTTGTATGTGTATATAGACCACCCAATGCCAGAATATCATCCTGGGACAAAACTGATTCATTAATCGATAAATGTACAAATACGTTTTCTAATATTATCATTGTAGGCGAAGATCTCTTAAAAATACATCGCAATCACCCTTTTGCACGAACTATTGAAAAATATAACCTGGAAAATATTATACATGAACCTGCAAGAATCACCCCTACCACATCAACGCTATTAGACCCAATTTTTATTAATAACATTGATCTTATTAGGAATAGTATGGTGCTGCCAAACTTTTGTAGTGATCATTGTCCATCAATTTTTGAAATACACTTCAGTTTGCTTCGTGAAAAGTCCTACACAAAAACAATATTAGATTATGAAAATGCTAATTATGATTTAATTACAACCCATTTATTACAAACTGACTGGGACCAGAAACTTGATAACATAAATGATATTAATGTATGTAGCGAAATTATCAATAACATACTAAATCACACAATCAATAAATATATTCCACAGAAGATTATTCGTGTACGTCCCATTGATAAATCCTGGGTAAATAAAGATATCAGGCAAGCCATCAGTTGACACAACCGATGTCATAAAAAAGTTAAACTTAAAAATAGCCCTGAGCAATGGAAAAATTCAGAGAACAAGGTAGTGAATATGATTAGAGAGGCCAAACAAAACTATATTACTAGATTACAAAATACACTGATAGACAAAACAACCCCCATTAACCAATGGTGGAAACTGGCAAAATCCATTAGTAAATTCGGAAATAAAAACGAAGTATCAAGCCCAATTATTGATGGTAATCACGTTCACTTTCATCCAAGAGATAAAGCAAATGTGCTAAATGATTATTTTGCCTCCATATCAAGAATAGAAAATGAACCAAATCTACCCAATATCAAAAACCCTTAATGTCGACAAACCACCGGGACCAGACAATATGTCACCTAAGTTAATAAAATCCATTTGTCAGTCCCTTGTAACACCACTAACCAAACTTTTTAACAAATCTCTCTCACTAGGTTGTGTGCCACGGGACTGAAAGTGTGCCAATGTTACAGCCATATATAAAAGTAAAGGTGATATTAAGAGTCCCTCAAATTATAGACCAATTTCTGTAACAAATTGCTTTGGCAAAATCTTAGAAAATATTATATTTAAAAACCTTCATAATTATATCAATGATCATAATATTCTTACTAATAATGAATCAGGCTTCAGATCAAAAGATTCTACAACTAATCAGCTACTAATTATTTATGATATTATAATGAAAAACCTAGATAATGGCAAGGACATAAGATTTGTATTCTGTGATATTACTAAAGCCTTTGATAGGGTATGGCATAAAGGTTTAATTTTTAAACTAATGAAATATGGTATCTGTGATAATCTTCTTAATTGGTTCAGCAGTTATTTGTCTGAAAAGAAACAAAGAGTAAACCTTGATGATTACTTCTCAAATTGGAGGAATATCAATGCTAGAGTACCACAGGGATCTATACTTGGGCCATATCTTTTCTTAATATTCATAAATGATCTAGTAGACAATGTATCTAATAAAATAAAATTATTTGCTGATGACACCTCTCTTTATTGCATTGTCAATGACCACACTTCTACAGCCGAAACGCTAAATGAAGACTTAGAATCTATACATGAGTGGTCAACTAGCTGGGGAGTTGAATTTAGTATAACTAAAACCAAATCAATGTTATTCACAAGAAAGCTACATATTGAGATTCCTAAACTATATCTTAATGGAATTCCTCTTGATAATGTAACCTCCCACAAACATCTAGGGCTTACTTTAAACTCCAATGGTAGATGGACAGATCATATTAATGACATATATACTAAAGCTTGTAAACAACTTAACATTCTACATATGTTAAAATATAAATTAAATAGAAATTCCCTAACTAAATTGTATGTTGCATTTATAAGACCAATCTTAGAATATGTTAATATAATTTGGGATAATTGTACAGCTGTAGAATCCAATACAATTGAGTCAGTGCAACTTGAAGCCGCCCGCATCATTACAGGACTTAGGAAAGGAGCATCTCCAGACAAACTATATCATGAACTTGGTTGGGAACCTTTATATAAACGTCGCAAAAATAGTAAATTAATTCTAATGTATAAAATACTTAAAGGCGAAACACCTCAGTATCTACTGGATGAAATCTTGCCATATGTTAATCCCACTAATCGTTTTACACTCAAAAATCAACGTCCATTCACTCCACCAACATGCCATACTAATTCATATAAAAACAGCTTTATTCCTAATACTTTGGAGTTATGGAATGATCTTGACAGTTTAACTCAAAATGAACCATGTCTGTGTAGCTATACAAAAATTAATAAAAAAGGGAAATCCCAATCCTTCATCTACTCTCTATCTTTATGGAAATCGTAAATGTAACATTATTCATTATCAGCTTCGTAACTATGCTAGCAACTTTATTTTTAAGCCATCTTTCTGATAGCCCAAGCTGTGCATGTGGAGATAACTGTGAAGATAATTTTCATTATTTTTATGTCTGGCCCTCTGTTCATCAGACAAAGATATAATTTATTTGCATCGTTACGGAATTACCTTGGTATCTTAGACATTGATCTACTACTATCCGGGTCAATAAACCTACCAATTGAAGAAAACAATTTAATTTTTAATGCAGTACATAAATATATAGCTGAAAGTAAAAGATTCGAGTTGAACTAACTTATTATTCTGATTTTACTGCTCCATATAAGGTTAGCTCCAACAATAGGATCATTACTATCATATGTTTTCTCAACTATCCCATTTCTATTCTATCTACTTTCTACCTTTTATTACTATATATTAAAAAATATTAATTATGTTAAATATTTTATGCCACTGGACATTGTTATTATGTTCTATATATATGATTTTGAATATTGTCTGATGTCCAACTTGTTTAGGAGAGCACTTGTATAGGCTCTGCCTGTTGTGCAATCCTTTTGATTCTTTTTTTATCAATAAAATATCTCAAAACAAATCAAAACAAAACTGTTTGTCACTATGACTGTACATTCGAAAAAATTTCATAATGCACAAAATCAGAGAAATTAAGGTGAATTTGGCTAATGACCTTGTGACCTTGAATTTTGACTTTTTACAATGAGAAACTCAATGTTAGACACTCAGATCAAGTTATATATTACATGTAAGAACACTAGCATATACATTTTGACACCCCACCCCACCCCCCTCCTAAATTCTTTTTATGATGAATGAACTCTCACCCAGAAGTGATCTGTGTAGTGAGAGCTAAACTCTATTGTTTTTGCCACAATTTCCAACCTACGTTTTGAAAGCATCGCATTGACTTTATCATGGGTTTGCAAATCTCTTAGATGTCTACGTTATGTCCGTCTTTACTTAGAAATATTAAGCGGGTTTTTTTTCAACGTCCATTGCCAAGATAATTGCAATCCCCTGATGCAGGCAGCGGATTTTTGTCGAAATGTTAGGTATAAATAGTGACAAAATCGATAAGGTGTTTAAATCTGTTTTAATTTTCTTCTCGTTTCTGTCTCGCATTTCAGGTTCTTTGACGATGTAGGTGTATTAGAGAAATATCAACAAGAAGCAGACTGGTCAGAATCATGATAACAGAAATAGTGGTTTTGATAGTGGTTGGTGTGGTGACCTTTGTTATCTACATAACCTGCAGAAGTAGTAAGTGATTAGTCTTATTCAACTTACTGTGCTAGCACAACAAATATGCTAATCAACCTGAGGCATACTTTCACACTGCAGAATTCTCTCCCTTGCTGGATATGTGCAATGCTATCCTTGCACGGGCTACCTGTAACTTCATTCTCAATTCTGCAGTCCACCTGTCAACACCTGTTTAAGAATAGCTCTTCTGTGGGTGGCGCAGCCCTGGTTTCCACAGTTCCTGTCACTATTAGTGGCAGTCCCATTCCAGTTACCAGCGTTGCCTGATCTACTCAGCCAGCGACTGAGTCAGACAGTGTGGCATCCGAAGCCGGAGGTCTTCCAGCTTCACGTGTGGAGGTTATCAGGGCTTCCTTGCGACGTAGAGGTTTTTCGACAAGAATTGCTCATCTCGTCTCTTCAGCAAAGCGCACTTCTATCGAGTCGGTTTATCAATGTCACTGGCGTGTGTGGGTTCGTTGGGCGAACGCACAGGATTTCGATCCCTTATCGCCTACTGTCAACAATTTAGCGGAGTACTTTCAGGTGTTGGTCCAAGAAAGGAAGCTTAAAGTCACGACAGTGAAAAGTCACAGAGCTGCGATTTTCACTACTCTTAAACAGTGTGGATGTCGTGACTTTTCTACGAACTTGGTGTTGCATCATTTACTTAAATCATTGCAATCCACGGTTGAACGAACTTCCATTATTCCGAAATGGAATGTCTTTTTTGTGTTACACGCTCTTAAGGGTGAGCCTTATGAGCCGTTGAGGTTTGCTTTGACGTGGAAGACTCTGTTTCAGGTTTGACTGGCGACTTGTCATCGGATCAGTGAGATACATGCTTTTTTTTGCATGACTTGGTTGATTACAATTTGGACGGGTCTGTCATACATACTGACCCTATCTTTGTTGCTAAAAACCAGTCTCCGGGGGAAGAGTTTCCACCTACTGTCATTCACAGTTTATCTCGTACACTGTCATCTGACAACTCGGATAGACTTCTTTGCCCGGTGAGAGCATTGAAGTATTATTTGGATCGTACGAAAAACCAGCGTCGGGGTAAAAAGAGATTGTTTATTTCTTATACCATTCGGCCTGGTGATGTCACAAAAAATGCTTTGTCTCGATGGATAGCAGCTACCATCAAGCTAGCATATGAAATGGCAGGTTATCATGTGTTACGGAATTTCTCTGTTAAACCACATGAAATCCGACCCATTTCTGCTTCCCTGAACTTTCATGACTCTTTAGATATTATAAAGGTCATGAATGCAGGGGTTTGGAAAGGACAGCACACTTTTGACCATTTTTATTTCCGGGATATGGCGGTTAGTCCTGACGGTACGCGCAGGATCCAGACAGTCATTGCAGCGCAACACGTCATGTCTGTGCACAGGGAAACGGAAAGGGGTCGACCTCTTTTCCGTCCAACTGCCATTGATTCACACTTCGGACATGTTTAACACTCCACCCTTTTCTGAGGGATGGGGTTTTTGTAGTGTCGTCTACCATTTCCTCTCCCTGGGGAAATGTTTTTCCTTTTGGGAAGCCCCTTTTTATTTTTTAAAGTCTTTTGACTCCTTGTTACCGTATGTCGTGGTTCATCCTATCTCCATGTCATTATTTCAAAGGAGATTTTTGGGTACGGGTAAGTCCTCTATTTTCTTACCTCCTCCCATTAATGTTGAATTCACGTGGTCTAACTGTGTCATTGCACGTCCATTATAGCATAATTATTTGTTGTGCTAGCACAGTAAGTTGAATAAGACTATTAGAAAATTTGTTTCTAATTTTCATTATTATTCATACTTACCTAGTGCTAGCACAACAAACTATACCTCCCACCCACCCCTATGAGGCTTTCCCTCAGTGGGTTTGGGTGGACTTTGAACCGAGAATGAAGTTACAGGCAGCCTGTGCAAGGATAGTATTTAGCATATCCGGCAAGAGAGAGAATTCTGCAGTGTGAAGGTATGACTCAGGTTGAATAGCATTTTTGTTGTGCTAGCACTAGGTAAGTATGAATAATAATGAAAATTAGAAACAAATTTTCTAAATATATTTTAGTACCAGATAAGATAGATCACTATCATAATAACAGAAATAGTGGTTTTGATAGAGGTTGGTTTGGTGACCTTTGTTATTTTCCTGCAGAAATAGTAAGTGATATATACCACAGTACCAGTTAAGACGTCACTATCATAATAACAGAAATAGTGGTTTTGATAATGTAGTTAAATATATTAACTAGTAATTGTATATGAGCAATGGTAACACATCTAAAGTCAGGCTCAGTGGAGCGGGGGGGGGGGGGGGGGGGGGGGGGGTTATTCTGAAT